>NC_051157.2:53495326-53789508 GCF_013339745.2 Dermacentor silvarum
ACCAGCTGGCTTAGCAGCGACGAATCGCATCGCTAACAGCTCACCTGGCTCATCTCCGGGATCCTTGTGGGCGGTGTGATTCGGCAACACTGAGTTCCACATCATGCTCGTCCACAGAATTTGTTTCGTCGTGTGAATACAGTTTTAGCGAAGTTCCTGCCACGCTAAGATCGACCTATTCGCGATTCCGGAAGCGTCATTCGCCGACCTCGATTAACTTATTGTTCAGTAAAACTTTCTGCTGGGCGAGTTGGTTCATACTTGCAAAGGAAATGGTTATGCGCAAAAAAAAAAAAAGAAAAAAAAAAACACGGACACAGAAGTAGACGGGGACGAGCGCAAACTTTCAACTGACTTTGTTTTTTCCTGCGTTGTCAATATATACTCTGAATGACGTAGGTACAGCAGCGGTGATCACATGACACACTTACAACGTGCCGCGCAAGAACATCATCTCAGTTTCTTTCAAAGAAATTGAAGTATCACTTATACAGCCATCTCCTTTTGACGAAATATGAAAGGCTTCCAACAGTTCACGGGCAGTAGTATCACGGCTTTTGCCCAAAATTTTGATGCCTCGGAAATTTGGTACACACATGCAATGCCGGACGTGCGCAGGCAAATGCGCATTCTCATTATTTTTAATCGACAGCTCATGTTCCCTTGCACGAACGTTGACACACCGCCCAGTTTGCCCTACGTACGTCTTTCCACATGATAGCGGAATTTCGTACACAACGCCAACCGCGCATTTTACGTAGGGCGGCTCGTGCTTTTTGCCGCATCCTCCAGGATTCTTCTTGTTAATCGCACAAATCCTCGGGCAGAGCCCAGCGAGCTTACGCGGGGCTGAAAAAACAATTGGCACAGCGTGCCTACTCGCAACCTTCTTCAAATTATGAGAGGTGCGATGTATGTAGGGCAACACTTCAGGACGGCTCCAGCACTGCAGCCCAGTTTCTGCACCAGCACGGGCTGCTTTCGACTCTCGCAGAAGAACCTCTGCAACTGCCGTAACTACCGTGCAAGGGTAACCGGCATCCAACACACTCCGAACCTGGACATTAAAACTGTCCTGCATAGCATGTGGGCATGATTTCCTGAGCGCGGAACCCAGACAAAGTTTCACAATTCCCCGCTTGACGAGCTTAGACTGCGCAGAATCATATGGCAATAATGCCTTTTGCGCTCGGGGATTATAAGACCAACAAACATGATCATTTAAAAACCGAAGCCGTTATCAAAGTTTTTATGTATGTTGTGTATGTTTTTATGTATCAAAGACGTGATCAAAGTTTTTATTTATGTTGACGACTTTTTAATACTTTTAAAGAAACCACCTGTTTTTACCTTATACAAGTCTGTTGATGCAATTCTTGACGCCTTTCGGCAGTATGGGAAGAAACTGGCCTTCACACATGAAATCCCTTTTAATGACTCGCTGCAGTTTTTAGATCTACGGCTTCGGTTTTTAAATGATCATGTTTGTTGGTCTTATAATCCCCGAGCGCAAAAGGCATTGTTGCCATATGATTCTGCGCAGTCTAAGCTCGTCAAGCGGGGAATTGTGAAACTTTGTCTGGGTTCCGCGCTCAGGAAATCGTGCCCACATGCTATGCAGGATAGTTTTAATGTCCAGGTTCGGCGTGTGTTGGATGCCGGTTACCCTTGCACGGTAGTTACGGCAGTTGCAGAGGTTCTTCTGCGAGAATCGAAAGCAGCCCGTGCTGGTGCAGAAACTGGGCTGCAGTGCTGGAGCCGTCCTGAAGTTTTGCCCTACATACATCGCACCTCTCATAATTTGATGAAGGTTGCGAGTAGGCACGCTGTGCCAATTGTTTTTTCAGCCCCGCGTAAGCTCGCTGGGCTCTGCCCGAGGATTTGTGCGATTAACAAGAAGAATCCTGGAGGATGCGGCAAAAAGCACGAGCCGCCCTACGTAAAATGCGCGGTTGGCGTTGTGTACGAAATTCCGCTATCATGTGGAAAGACGTACGTAGGGCAAACTGGGCGGTGTGTCAACGTTCGTGCAAGGGAACATGAGCTGTCGATTAAAAATAATGAGAATGCGCATTTGCCTGCGCACGTCCGGCATTGCATGTGTGTACCAAATTTCCGAGGCATCAAAATTTTGGGCAAAAGCCGTGATACTACTGCCCGTGAACTGTTGGAAGCCTTTCATATTTCGTCAAAAGGAGATGGCTGTATAACTGATACTTCAATTTCTTTAAAAGAAACTGAGATGATGTTCTTGCGCGGCACGTTGTAAGTGTGTCATGTGATCACCGCTGCTGTACCTACGTCATTCAGAGTATATATTGACAACGCAGGAAAAAATAAAGTCAGTTGAAAGTTTGCGCTCGTCCCCGTCTACTTCTGTGTCCGTGTTTTTTTTTTTTGTTTTTGCACATAACCATTTCCTTTGCAAACTTATTGTTTCTCATTAGGGACTGTTTAAGGCTCTAGGCGGCTAATTAGTTAGTTTGTTTTTGTTTGCTTGTTACAGGGCAACCTGTTCTCGCGATAGGCTGTGCCTACACCTTTTTTTATAAGTGCCGCCACCTAGCTGTGTGCACTAGTGATTACTTCATTCTTCTCCTTATCTTTTATATGCTATTTATAATTTATCGCCAATAAAAGGTTACGAACCAGCAAACTTCTCCCATTAACTTTGTTCTTACTTTATCCTCTCTCTCCCTTTCCTTTTTTTTTCTCTTCAGGTCATTTGGGTGAGCTTAGTAAATTTCTTTGGCAATTAGGTGCTCACGTTGTTGGGGCGTCATCTAAAGCACTGCTATCTCTAGTTTTCAGGTGTATGGTCGCTTCCCTTACAGTAGATGGCCTAATTACAAGACGTTACGAGAAGTCATGGTTTTTGGGAGAGAACTAAGAAATGATAAAGTTTGTCCCTTTGGTATATTGCAAGCGTTTCTTTCTCTCTCTTAAAAGATATGTTGAAGGAAATGATGGCATCTTTTAAAAGTGTCAGTTGCGCCTCTTCTCTGAGATAAGAAAAGCAAAGAAAAAAAAAGAAACGCGAAACAGCTGCAATTAAATGTGGCGCTGCATGTCTGAATACGGTGTATCTTCAGAGTAACAATTGCGGATATCACTGCGCAGAAGACAAGGAGCAATTGAGATGTCATCCCTGGATTGCTCGGTGGAATTTTTGTATGGTATGCGCTTCTTTGTTCATTTATCGCCTTCTGCAGGCGCAAGTTCCCAGCAATGTGCTCTTGATTACGTATTGCGGCGCCAAGAGTTGATTACTACAGCAGTCGCGTGCTCAATTTCAATGACCATTGAAAGCAAAGACGGCAATTGAAATGCGCTTGCCTAATTGGCTCCTTTGTACGAGCTTGCAGAGGGGAGGCAGTATACGGCTTGCGGATTTCATTGGTCTTTGATTTCAATGGCCCTTGAAAGTGCGCGTGGTACCGCGTTGTAAACCTCGTTTGCAGCTCGCGATTGTTCTTTCTATGCGTACGTGTGCCGTGTGCCCTTGCACAGTGGTTCTGGTACGTGCGACGCTGCAATGCGCCCTCGAAGTGTTATGAACACCCGGAGTCTTTCACTGCAGCTCAGTTCTTTTCCTTCCTTCCTCAAGACTATACGCATGCGCACAACGTGAAGGTGCGGAGGGTCCCCTGACAAAACATGCTGATTTAAAATCCACAGTATACGTGTCTTTCCACCTGCTATCAGCCTCGCGCAGCAGTGCGCATGCTGCTTCTTGACTGCGCGAGAAAAACAAGCAATCGCATATCCCCTGTAGCATTCGCGTTCAATTCGACAACTTCTGATAATTCATGATGGCGACAACAAGTACCAATACGATGTGCTGAGGCAGCACTCTGATTCTGTACACGCTTTATTCTTTGTGTCGGTTTCGACAGCACTTTTCTCGCACGGTAACGTAAGTCCAGCGCATTGCGGAGAGAGCGCTGCATGTACCGGTCAGAAGGAACAGGCCCGAATAGTTTCCCAGCTTGTCTCTGAAGTAACCTGCATGATGACACAAACGCTTAGCGTCAGTACGCAAGGCGTAGTAAGAGAAAGAGGGAAGCAGGATTCGGGAGGAAGGCGGAGAGATTAACGAGGAGAGAACGCGTATCTTGCGCTCACTCTTGCATTGGCACTCGCATTACAAGTCTTGTACTGGCAAGAGTGGGACTTGCCAATGAACCTAGGAAAGTTGGAAAATGGAAAGCACAAGAACGCATGAGATCACAGAAAGAATGCGCGCTGGAGTGTAAGGGTCGGGAGCACAAGTGAATTGACCGCCTTCTGTTGTGACAGTGGAGGGACAAGAACATTCCAGATCAACCGCTTCAGAAATTGTCAGTCCTCTACTTGGAAGTCAGTACAGCTGCGAATTGCCAGCTCTGAGCACGAAATGAAGGAACTTAAGGTGGCGTCAAAAAAGGACTGAAATATGCATTCTGGAAAACTAGTAATCAGTAAATGGGGTAGAAGCCTAGGCAACTCATAAGGCGAATGCATTTAGAAAGGTAATCAGCAGCTTTCCCCGAACAAGGGCCATCGCATTGCTGACTATTGAACTTATGCAAATTAGGCAAAACATCAGAAAGAAAGTAATTTGGCTATCTTATGCCCAGGAATTTTGGACAGTGCCCCTTCGGCAATTTGTTGAGCTACAACAACGTAACTCAATGGGCAGCGTTTTCAAAAATTCAGTTTCAGAAGATCGACCGAGTTTCAACTGCCCATTAAGTTACGCTGGCGTATTGTGGCGAAGTTCAACAGATTGCGGAAAGGGTAATGTCCAAAATTCCTGGGCATGTTAACACAAAAGGTGCGTTATCAACATGTACAAATAGCTTTTAATATACTTCCTTTACCTGCACTTGCCTGTTAGAGAGGGTCTTGGCAGTCCCGTTAGTCCCACTAAGAATGAGCTTAGTCCGTAGGCAACACTGAAGCGACCAATGTCCACCACCTCCATGTACAACACCGGAATCAATGGCAGCGTCGAACCGTTGCACCAGCCCGCCACACCGGACACAATCAGGAGCACGACGTACGAGTCACCAAACGCGAAGCAAAAGTTAGCGGCCGCCCAGACCGACATGCAGAAAGCCATCAGCGCGTTCCTGGACAAAAATTTTCTGTCTGTGATCCATCCTGAAGTGAGCCTGGCCGTAAGGTCCATGCCTGTGTACGCCGAGATCAAAGTGAGCGCCCTCCATCTGTGTATGCCATGGTCCATGGCGAAGTCGATGATAACCGTAGAAAACGTCATTGCATTTGTGACGATAACGACTTTGGACAGGACCACAACGTAGTACTTGGCGAGCGCGAGGAAACTGAACAGTTCTTTGGCCGCCAGCAGTGTGGACTTGGCACCTCCGGAAGTCCTCTGCGCTGCTTCCGCAGGGTGCACTTCCGCAGCAGTTATTGAGAGCTTGCTGGAAGACTGCTCTGCACTAAGCGTTTTCTTCGCTTTATGAACATGAAACGGAAACGACGCACCATTTCGGCACGCGTCCTCGTTAGGCGTAACGTAATCTTCGCGAAGAATATTTCGGATGGGAACGGCTGCATCCACTGACAAGTTAGCTCGCCTTTTAGTGTTGGGGGAATCTCGTCCGCAAATGACGTTTTCTTTCCCATTCAGACAGCGTGTGCTGCATTCGATCACGCGCACGTTTTCTGTCGAGGTGCTTCCGTCGGCAGTTTCGCTTGGCTGAAATCCCGCATTTTCCACGCCGCTCTTCAAGCTGTACTTCGGGATGGCTGACTCCTCATTTTTACGGCGCAGCGTACTGGTGGTTTCTGATAACACGCGCGCTGCCTCCGCAGTGCCAGAGTTTTTAATGTTCTGTTTAGTGACTTCCCCAGACTCCTGTGCAGACTGAGCTGACTGTTTTGGCGCTGGTATCCGCTGCAGTAGCGTTCCAGCAGTTGCGTTTAGTAAGGTTCCGCCTGCGAGCAAGAATGCACCCCGGAAGCCGAACTCGTCGAAGAAGAACTGAACTGTGGGCGGAAAGATGAGACCGCCCACGGAGAAGCCGGCCATGTTGAGTCCAGATGCAACAGCTCGATACTTGGTGAAGTGCTGGTTGATCACCGTGCTTGACAGGGAGAGCTGGCCGACGCTTAGCCCTGGACAGATCAACGACAAAAAGCACTGAGACCTTGTCGGCACCATAGAGTTCCGTTTGAATACTTGCATCAGCACGTACCTAGATTGTACTATAGCTCTATAAACTTTGAAACCGACACCGTTATTATTACGGTGCTGGCGGTCGTTTGGAAATCAAAAACACGTTTCTATATATGCTCTATGAAGCCACGTGCTATGCAATTATTGCACGGCACTTTTCGCGACTTACCCCGAAATCAAATTATTGCAATGTTTCGTTGCAGTATATATAACGGCATCAGATCGCAATTGTTTGAGATAACCCACATATACGACCAAAGTGGTGAACTCGGAAAACACAGTGCAGGTTTTCGATAGAAGTGTTCCTAACAACTGACGTTGCAAACAAGTACCAATAAAAAAAGAATGAGCAAAAAAAATGTGTCAGAAGTGGGATTCGAACCCACGCCCGGAAGACCGGACTGCGACCTGAACGCAGCGCCTTAGACCGCTCGGCCATCCTGACAAGACAAAATCCAGGGCTCACGATCTGCTAGTAAAGAAATACGAACGCGTGCCAAGGATTGTAGGTCACGAGAGCACATGCATTTGTCGAAGTGACCTTGACAGCTGAAGGTGTTAATCCACACCTCTGTTACGTGAGTGGCAAAACACACAAAAGAAAGAAGAAAGAGAAGAAAAAAATTACACCATCTTCCCGTAGGGGAAACCTGAGTAGTATGCGAAGCAGCCATGGGGTCGACTCAAGTTCCCATTAGTTTTCAGATCGGCCTGTCACCGCTGCCGTTTCGTGGCAGCGGCTCGAGCCCTCTTCTCCGCGGCGCTGTTCACGGCGCTGACACTGGCGTTGACGCTGGCGCTGTCCGTGGCACTCATCGCGGCGTTGCGGGAGGAGAATGAAAGGACGAAGTGAATGATGATGAGTGGGCGAAGCACCTGGGGATCATTCGGGCAAAACGCCGGAAGCGTTCTCCGGAAGCCGGAAGCTGTCTTCCGGAACAGGAAGCGGAACCGGAAGCGGAACCGGAAGCGGAAGCGGAAGTGGATGCCGCACGGCGGAGGGAGGGAGTGACATAGCCCCAAGCATAAGATGCTTCGCATCTAAAACTTGTTCAGGGGAGTAATGTCTTAGACGCAACACTACGTCCTCCTGTCACCTGCAGTACCAACAGTCACGAGTGGAACTCTACACCTACCATCATCCGTATTTCCAATCTAATCAGCAGCGGGCATACTTCGTTTGATAAGGCAACGATGCGTGCGAACGCACCATCACGAACGCTGGCTAAGTAAACTATTACCGTAAACGACGCCGTACAGGAGGGCAAGGTAGGTGACCCCGGTGGCAAAGAAGCACAAGGACACCGCGATACCAGCAACAAGGCAGGCGGTGAAGGTGATCTTCCACACGACCACGTGCCTCGCAAGAATGCCTGCTATCAGGGCTGGAAATAAACAACAGTTTCTGTGTTAGCAACTCTTCCAAGTGACACAGGGAATCTTTGTCAATGATAACACCGACGAACACGTGACATCCACGGCTCTCGCGATAGCGTCTGCAAAAGCGAAGCTCTACAAAACTGTAACATGTATCTTGTGATACCGTGCGAGACCGGGAAACTGCTCTCGACACCTCTGAAGGGCGGGGACACAGTTTGTGTGTCACCTGCGTTGACTTTTTTTCACGAGTGAAGATACAGTGAAGAAGCTTCGCACCCAATCTACACTGCTGTGGAGTTGATCATAGCACGTCGGCTAGACTTTGTGACTTTTCTGTGGGCCTGTGAGTGGCAATGCTCATGACCTGGTGTGTAAACGGCTTTCGCTTGTGCCTAAACTTGAGCTCAACATTGGTAGCCACGAATTCGGCCAGTGTCAACAATCCATACGCGTAGCAGGCCACTATACGTAACATATTCGACCAAAGAGTTTCAAGTCCAGAATGCTTAAGAAAATAGCGCAAACATGCATGTTTTACCGCCGACGCACCGGCATAGCAATAGAAAGTACTTGCGGCTTTAACCTCAAGTGAGAAGTCATGTACCTGCGGCACATAATACCAATACCAATGCTGTTGTGCACAACAACTATCGCATATATGTGGTCTACATTCTTCCCGCTTTATCTTCTGCTTTGCGCAACGATAAGTCGGCGCGTCAATTTTACGTCAGTATTAGTGAGCTTAAGCATAGCCCTACTGCTACAACGTTAACGCCACCACCTCGATGGCTTGCCAGCTCTGCGCGTTCAGGCGTGGCTAATCTATAGCACGTGCAGAACCAGCAGGTGGCTGCCTGGAACTGATCAATCAATCAATCAATCAATCAATCAATCAATCAATCAGTAAAATAACCTAAATTTCGCCAAAACTTCACCGAAACAGAACATTTACAGTGAAAAAGGTGACCGGGAAAAAACTTCCTAATGAAAGCTTGACAGCGAGCCTCAGCCACCCTTTGTGAAGACAGGGTACAGCACTCATAATCTTTAGCGTAACAAACTGTAAGAAAAATAGGCAAACATATAGTGTGATCTCAAACAATTGTTACACACTCGCAGATTTGCAGTGGTAATGGTAGAGTGACATAGCCCGTTGCTGAAACATTCTATATACGTTGTTGAAACACGTACCACGTGGTTTCCTCTTCACTCGGTATAGCTATAAAGAACAAACTTCGGGCAGCATTACATACAGCCTTCTCAGGCTCAGCATAATACGCACGCTGCGACCCCAGATGACACCGCTCCGAAAGTCCGTCGAAAACAAATTCATTGCGGTTGCTACTTAAGACAGCCGCCAAACCTATAGAGCTATGCATACGCATGTACTACATTCATTCCGCGCATACGTTATAATATAGCAGAGGTATACATCAGTGTCACCTGCAGTAAAGTAGCATGTAGCTGCCAGGGTTACCGGCCAGGAGGCTTCTTCTCGAGTCGTCTGGAACGTCTCGATGATGCTCACATACACGACGGCTGTGGAGCGGATCATGGCGAACGAGAAGACGTTGACCCAGCAGCAGCCGACTGCCACGAGCCAGCTCCTCGGAGAGTCCATGGCGCGATTGCTACGCGGTCGGCGCCGATCGTTGTTTCAGTGCGGGCCCGTTCGCTTTATGGCGTTTACCGCTTATCTCCATCCTTGACAAGAACACAAAGGCCACACAATGTTGTCTGCTCGGTCATGTATGCGTGTATACCGGAATAACATCAGCTGGCAGTGAAAGTGCTAGAAGAATATCTCACTCGGGAACTAGTTCGCACAGCAACGTGTTCTTGCGAAATAGTTAGTAGCACAAATAGTTAGAACAAAAAACTCGCATGCGTGCGTTATACTGTGAAGCGAACTACACTTACGGATGTGTTCACATTTTATTGTTCAGAGTTTGAATTTTGAAAAGGTCCCGGAACAACGAAAAAAAAAAAAGATTTAGTAGATCTATTGAAATCTTAGCAGGCATACACCGAGATCACTTTCAGCTGAGAGCAAATACCTAAAGGCACGCGTGGATTCATAAATAAATTGCTTAGATTACGCTGTACTATTCACAGAGATAACTCAAGTCTGTTCAAGTTGACTTGAATACTTTTGTAAACTTTAACGAAGCACTCATCTGCTGGCCACCCATTATACCAAGATTCACAGAAATTTTATTAATATATTGTGGTTTGCAAGATTTTATAACGCTGGTGGTCTGGTCGCAAAATTCAAGGTAAGCTTTGGTCTCCATCATCTCCCCTATAGTATCAATCAATCAATCAATCAATCAATCAATCAATCAATCAATCAATCAATCAATCAATCAATCAACTTTATTTCCTTTGGATAGGAGAAGTACGGAACTAAAAGCTTGAGCAGCTTGACGAGGTCCCCACATCGTTACAGTTGGCAAAACAGCAGGATGACGGTCAGTCATGCACGAAGAGTTCACATAAATCGACGAATATTACATAAGATCGCGTAACACAAAATTTTGTAACAAAGCGCGAAGCAATAGAGCTCATTTTCACAGGCGTGAAATGGCATGAACATAAAAAGCAGCGATCGACAAAGTAGTCAGTCTTTTCCCATGAAGTGAAGGTCCAGTGTAGTTTCGGAGCTTACTTTGGTTGTCTAAATATATTTAAGGGTGCTCTTTAGTGTCCGCTTGGCTTACACTTTCGTCGATGAGTGCTAAATTCTAATATTGCGGTAGACACATTTTCTCATAGCAGTTCAGTCCTTCAAGGAAGAGCACAAGGTCTGCTGAACAACCGCAGAAACTGGGACCAGGCCGTTCGAGTTGCTCAACATTCAGTGGGGGAGAATATAGGGAACCGAGGGGCTTGATATTTTGTATAATTACAATCATAAGTGACAGATAATGAAGCTTGAGAAACCACAGAGTAAGTTAATTGCTGTGATTAATTGAGATATGTAGAAATGATAAGGTAAAGGAAAATTAAAGTGCCCGAAAAGACAGCTTGCCGCATGTGGGTACCGAATCTGTATCCCCGCATTACGCTTGCGGTGCTTTACCTATTTTTCTACCGCGGCGCTATCCCTCCGGCCATTTCCTTGGGTACTTCTATACAAGATTAGCCCTGGGTGTGTTGGCCAGCGCGGCTCACGGCCAAGGCAGTGCTGGGACGTGGAACATCTTTTCACCGAGAGTGTCACACTTGCTCAGACTTCATTATGCATCACTTCTTATGATGGTAACCAATAATTAGTGTTTAGAGAGATTACGTTGGGGCTAATTGGCTGCACGTGATGAATGAAAGACGCGCAGTAAGTGCACTAAGACACACACACACACACACACACACACACACACACACACACACACACACACACACACACACACACACACACACACACACACACACACACACACACACACACACACACACACACACACACACACACACACGCAGTTTCACTCGAAAGGCGAAGCATCAATTGCGATAGCAAATTAGGAGAGAGCTATACGGAGTAAGGATAGTAGTTTTATCAGCTGTATAAACTTGGACATGCAGCAGCACCAGCAACACGCAGAACTGTTGTCGACACCGTCGGCATTTTGCCCGCGTTCGCACCGAACGCGCGCAACTGTTGCCGGTGCCTCTGGGGGTGGCTAGGAGGTTTTCGACGAGATCAGAATGCGACACTCGTCAAGCTGCGTCGGAAATCTTACCCACCGTGTCACCTCGCAACGTTTTTATATAAATACGCATTTGCTGCCGCAGCTAAACGTCGCCTCCCCTCCCTCCCTCCCGTCCTCCCACGGCCTTTCACGCGACGGAAAAAGTCGCGTTTGCTCTCTATATATGGTGATTGTAAAGGAGGAAAGAGACGCTTAATTCTGCAGCCCTTCAGGGAGCACGGCGCAGAACGCGTGTTTGCTCTCCGCCGTGCGTTCGCTCTCCGTGAAAGCGCGCGTCCCTCGAGCCCTTTCACTCGCACATACTGCGTCCGGAGCGCGGCGACGATTTCATCGCCGTTGACGTCATTCGGAACCTCACGGCGACGGCGACGCCAACAGCAGAAATCCGCTTTGGGGTGTCCATATAATTGCTATCGCAATAAATGTCACAGGCCTGCACAGCACAAGCAGCACAGTCACAGCGTACGCTGGCGAACCGGCTCCATAGGAGCTTAATTTTCTGCACTAAGCCCTAAGGGCTCTTCACGGCGAAGTTTCTTCGCGTCGTTTTACAGAGAACGATTTGAACTGTCCACCCGGCGTCGACGGTGAGCTGTGGCTTGCGCCGCAACACGTCGGGCTCAGAACAGCGGTCTGCTGAGCCAGACGTCGCCTGGTTGCAGCCGCGCGCGTAGCTCTACGATTCGCTTCTTCAGCAGAGGTTCGTATCTTGCGAGGAGGCGCCATAGCGTGTGCCAAAGAGTGAACAGAGGCAACCATACTACGTGCTACAATGAAGTTATTTCACTCACTCACATGGTACACATGCCACATCCCTTGACCCGTGGCATGATGCGATGTTGTTGATGATGACGACGATGATGGTTTATTGGCATTCCCTTGGAAACGGGGCGGGTAAAATTGTCGGCCCTTCCACTCCGTGAAGATGGATGATTAGCGAAGCTTGTCCCTTTGTATACCTAACCGCCCGCTTTGTCATCAACTTTATGTTTACTGGAATGTGCCCTTGTTCTTCATCCTGCCTTAGAATCTCTTCATTCATTCATACTTGTGCCGCTCATCGGAGCGGATTACACTGATGAGGGACAAGTTGTTGTCGAACCACAAACTCTTGCGTTCGATGTCTCTAGTTTGCTCGGCGGCGTGGTTAGCAGCATCCGCCCGCCCATTGCCGCTTGCGGTTCTTCAAAATTAAATTGCTTCAAAATTAAATCTGCTCATACCCCCTTAAGCAATGGCTCATACCCCCGTAAGCGCGGCCTCCCCGTTACGACGACAGAAGAGAAGTGAAATTCTACGCTGGAATGATGAGCGGCAACGGAGCCAGCTATGGAACACGACAACGACGAACGAGGGAGCAATGGCACGAGCGCGTTCGCATGGTTGCGCCGAGGGGCGCCAACGTGCCAGCTATTGAAGAAGACGACAAAACTCGAGCCATTGCTGCTGATGATAGTTTTTTTTTTTTTTTGCGTACACGGACGCCACCGAAATCTGTACCTTATAACAAGCCTCACTTGAATAGTCACCTAGCCTACTTGAGTTAACTGGGTCCAGTTACATGCAGCATGCAACTTCTATATGCAAGTGTCAATGGTCGGGACACCTGGTGGAGAACATTACATCGCACAACTGCAATGTAATGTTCCCACGTATCGACGCTACGCGGCGCGCATGTCCCATCGCGTGACAAATGACACGATACGATGCAAATGATGATGATGCTAATTTCATGTCATTCCCTTTGAAACGGGACGGTGACAAGCAGTCACCTAGCTTGCTTGATTTAATCAGGTATGCTATACATGTTTTTCATTCTTGCATTTTTATATACATCTCCTTAATCTTCTTTTTCTTCCTCAAACCTTCTTTAACTGCATTGTATCGCTACCTGTAGATCTGCTACATGGCGTGCCACCTGGTGCAACAAAACGCTAATGCAATGCAAACTGTGCACGTATCGACGCTACGTGGTGCGCATGTCACATCACGTGTTTCCTAGCGCGCTAGGGCGCGTTTATAGGGTATTTTTGCGTTTCAAGCTAGCAAAAGTTGGCGTGGCTCAATGGTAGAGTAGCCGACTGTGAGTAGCGGGTACTGCGAATTTTTTTCCTCGTTCCCGGCAATAGCTGCTACGGACACCGGACACCACCGGCGGCGGCGGTGGACACCATCGCCACCAGAAACGGCTACTGGAAGGAGCCCATAACAGCTTATGCTGTAAAAAACGCACACACGCACAAAGGACACGAACACTGCAAGTCTTTGTGCTCTTTGTGGCGTTCTATTGTACATTTAAAGCGAGTATTTCGTGAATAGCTGGTGTAGGCAGTGCTTCTTTGATTTCTTGCAACAAGCTATCGAAGAGGTGTTCGGAGAGGTGCGAGGGTGAGAGAGGAGGAAGGCACGCGTTGAGCATTGGGTGGGTAGAGCTTAAGTGAGGGTAGCGATGACGTAGCGGTGGAGAGATCAAGGGAGAGGTTACGCCAAGCAGTAGTTGAGGCGGAGCTTAAGAGAGAGAAAAGTGATTAAGTAACCATGACGTGCAGGGTTCTCCTGAGCTGCAAGTGTTAGAGAGAGCGTGCGCTGGCAGCGGCGTCATTCTGCCGTGAGCATGGCTAGGACGAAGAAGCAGCTTTCTCCCGAAGAAGAGGCGCGGCGTCAACGGCGTCGTGATGCTACTCGGGAGTGGCTTCAACGACTGCGCGCAGATCCGACTGCTGAAGCAAAGTGACGGAGGAGGGTTGGAAATCTAGAGTTTACAGAGAGAGAAGCTGCGTCTCGGCAACGCTAAAATGCATGTTAAAGCTAAGTTAAAGCTAATAAAAGCAAAAGTTAAAGCTAAGTATAAGCCAAGTTATAGCTGAGCACGAGGTCGCGGGATCGAATCCCGACCACGGCGGCCGCATTTCGATGGGGGCGAAATGCGAAAACACCCGTGTACTTAAATTTAGGTGCACGTTAAAGAACCCCAGGTGGTCGAAATTTCCGGAGTCCCCCACTACGGCGTGCCTCATAATCATATCGTGGTTTTGGCACGTAAAAATCCATTATTTAATTTTTTAAAGTAAAAGCCAAGTTAAAGCTAAGTAAAAAGTATTTAGTATGAACCATCAGCTCCGCTGCTTCATCAGTCTTCGCAACTGTTAAGTCTGTGAAGCTGGCTAATTTTTTTTTCTTTTGGGCGGCTCCGTGTGTCAGAGAGCGGTTGGCGCAATGCAAGTACAACACCGGTGCCCAAACGAAACTAATGCTGCAAGATTCGCGTGAGGCTCAGATCTGGCCACATTCTCGTGTCAACATCACAAAGATCCAGTCAGCGCAGCAGCACAGATTCCTCGCCGCGTGCGTGCCCGAGGCAGTTATCGTGTCATTGCCCCTTTCGTACCTCGCTTATGTTGACACGACAGTCACATAGTATAGACGGCAATAGTGCGAGGCACTGATTCACAGCGTTTCGTTCAGAGGCAGCGCCTTCTCAACGGCGGCTCTTGGCCGGCTGTCCCTCACAGTCTGCTGCCAGAAAAGTACGCTACCGTTATCAAGAGACTGCTTTCAATAAGGGCCCCGACCCGCAATTGGAGCCATCGAAGTAATAGGTGCACTATCCGAACGTCCGAAGCATTTCCTTTCTTTCCATTTGCAAGGGCATAGTCTGACAGCTGCGGTGTCAAGAGAGTCGCCATCTTTGTCAGCCGAAGAAGGAAACAATCTGTATAGTAAGAAAAAACAAACAAACAAGAAAGATACATATTAGAGGGCAGGTGTGAATAAAACTTCCATCTTTGCTCTCCGTGATTTGTTTCATTTTGTTGTGTTTTATTTATTTTATTAAATGCTATGCTTGATTGCAATGTTATTTTTTTTTACCGAAGCATATACAGACGTTGTTTTCTTTTCTCCGTTCCATGCGCTGCCAGACACTGACGAACCTAATTCAACTCATCCACTTTTTAATTCTTGTTTAGTTTTACACGCTCGAGCAACATAGGTGAAAAGGCCTGGCAGGCCCGCGTGTACTCTGCATAACTGCACTATACAGTTGTAACCGAAGGCTTCACAAGATTAGCTGTCAGAACAAGAGGTCGCTCGCCACTCAACAATGCTCCAAGACGTGGTATGGTGACCTCGTCGGCGTGATAATCAAACTGAATAAATTCTGGACAATTCGGTGACTCAACGCAGAACTTGTGACCAACGATGCTCGATCCGAATACTAGAACAGATGAGCCCGAACTGCAGCAATACTCAAACGATCATACGTTGCAATTTCACTCGCGTTAAAGACGGCAGGTGAACGTTTTAGAGGGCTTCATGCGCTTCCGCAAACCGCACTAGAAGCTCGAAGGTCTCGCGGATAAGAACGATAAAAGTCACAGGCCTGCGCGGCACACGCAGCACAGTCACAGCGTAAGCTGGTGGAGCTGCTCAAGAGTATAGCTCCAATTTGGGCACCACGCACAACAGGGTCTTCGCGGCAGTATGTTCGCCTCGTTTTGACGAGAACGAACTGAGCTGCCCGCCCGGCGTCGACGGCGAGCTGCGGCTTGTAATGCTCTCTGCACAGCAATCTGCTGAGCCCGACCAAGCCTTACAACTACAACTTACATGTGGGGTGTGCCGCGTTTGCAGGCATCTTAACTAGATGGCGCCACCATACTGGTGGGAATGAGAATAACTTCAGAAAAGGTCAGATAAGTGGCAATTATTAACACGAAAGTGTTTTATGCCGGGGTCCACCAAGACTTCACTGACGTATTTCCGTCACGGAAATACGTCATAGAACATAATACAAAGAAAGAAACCAGAAGAAAAAGTTCCACAAACATGCAAAATTTGGAAATCGAACCCACGACCTCTCGGTCCGCGACGATAGATCGCCGAGCGTTTAACCCATTGTGCCACAAACGCATTTGCAGAGAGCTACACAGACGCGCCTTATATATCTAACACTCCTCCGTGTACCCGCGCTCTTGCTCGGGGCGGTGCCGCCGCCTACGAGCAGAAAAGAGAAGTACTGCATTATGACACTAACGCGCACCGACAGTGAACGCTTCGGTGGTCTCAGCACTACGACTATAGTGCCTAGAATATACTTACTAGTGTGCCGACCGCGGGCTTTCCGGTGGCACGGAGAATGATGCCTTCCGCCGGCGGCCACCAGACGGCGATAGCCGTACGGACCGTGCTATGCCGAGCGGCGTCTCTAGCCAACGCGCACGTGTGCGACAGACGCCAATGGGCTGTCCCAGCCCGTTTCGTTCTGCGGAGCGTTGGTTGAGGTGCAAAGCGTAATCGAAAGAATATGATTTCGTTGCACTTACAAACGATCGTATGCACAGTTATCATTAGAGACTTTTAGTATTGCGGAAAATGCTTGCGTTAGCGTTAGCGTGTTACGCACGCTAAATCTTTGCGGAACGCTGTTCGATAGAGTTTTAGTATAGCGTAAGACAACGATGCGCCGCTAAGCGCAAAACCATCTAGCTGCGAGTAGTCAAAGCAGCAAACTGAGCAGCTCGACAACCAAACTAGCCGTGTTGATCCACGCCAAGCCTTGAAACGAGCCTGCATGTCAAGCGTTCGAGCCGAGGGTGCCACCATGTTTGCAACGCTAAAAACTTAGCGAGCGTTTAGCGTCTCCGCTATATTTCAGAAATAGCGGACGCACGCTATCCGCAAAACTGAAATAGCGTTCTGAGCATGCGCAGTCTGACCCCGCTATTTTATTGCGTTTAGCGTGGTGCCATTTCCGCAATACTAAAACTGTCTATTATAACGCTACACTATACGGGGTGTTTCTTCGAAAAATACGTTTCACTTTCGTGTTCTATACCGATTCCTATATAAGAGGGATCAACCACATTTTTTTATGCACATTTCGCTGGATTTTATTGCAATAGCAATTCTATGCATACTCCAGGTGCATTTCTGTCGACGCCGTGAGATTCCGTATAAAGTCCAATGGCGATAAAATCGTCATCGCGTGCCGTATGCTGTAGGTGCGAATGAAATCGTGCGAGGTTGAGCCGCCAGTGATCGCGGCTGAATCTCGCGCACGCAAGGAAGGAAAGCGGGAAGGAAACGCGCCGTCTTCCGTCGCGCGCAAGACTCTGGGGGGGGGGGGGGGGGGAGGAAGGGGGCGCGTTCTACTCCGGTCGGCCTAAAGTCCCTATATAAGAAAAGTACCGCCATCCTTTGATAAACGCCGCTTCTCTCTCTGCTGTATCTCCGATTGGACGATGATAGCGCGCGCTTTTCACTTCTTTATATTTTTTTTCCGCCTCAGAGCCAGGTTGACAGTCCTCTGCGCAGCCGCAGTCGCCGGCGGCGGCGGCCGCGTGCGCCCGGCCTGCAAGCTTCAACGTGGACTTTCTAGGTGCGCCACCGTCGACTTGGCTTTAGCAAGCAAAAAGAAAAAAGCAAGCGCTTTAGGAGAGGAGGCGGCGGAGGAAAGAGTAGATGGCGGTACTTTTCTCATATAGGGACTTTACGGTCGGCCGCGCGCGCCCACCCAGGTCGCTCTATCTTGAAAGCCATCTGCGACGGGGACACAGTCCGGCGAGCGCTGTGTTTTCGCGGATTAGTTTGCCTTGATGCGAGACGCCGCACGTTCTTCGTTGCTGCTCGTTGCTGTCGCCGCGCTTCCTCACTCCAGCGTTTTGACAGCGAGTTTCCGCGGTCATCGAGTTAGATGTGTTCATGTTTGTTTGTGCGCCCGTGACACTATCCTTGTTAATTTAGTTAGTGTGTCCATGATTACAAGTTTATAACACCGATAAAACTGCTATCCTTACTTCATATAGCTGTCCACTAATTTGCTATAGCAATCGATGCTTCGCCTTTCGGGCGGAACAGACACATTTTTACCATAACGCAATACAGAAAGTCCCTAAATTGCGCGGATAATGGAGGGTATTTAAATTTTGTTTTTATTTAAATGAAAATGAAGGAATGAGATGAACGCTATAATGGCGACGGCTATTTATTTTCGAACAGTAGTAACAGGGCCTTTGTGTTCTTTGTGCGTATACCCGCAGTAGCTGCCAGGTACAAGGGTACCACAAATAGTTATCAAAATTACTAGCTCTGCCTAGCTAGACTGCTCACCTTTCAGTGCCGGCATCTTTCAGGACACCGACCCGGTTTACTGACGACCGAAGCGCATGTCGCACGCATGCGGTATGTGCAATATTGTCACGTTATATCGGGGCCGCGACACAAGTCTGGGGATCGGGCATGCGCTGCGCTGCACGAAAGACATGCACGCCGCAAATATGTTTCGTGCGGCTGCTGCTTTAAAGTAGGACTTCACGAGAAGTGCCAACGTCGCGTCATCCGAGGGCGAATTGCCCGGCGTGAATTTTGGCTCTTCTGATTCATTCTATAGTGTCCCTGTTTTATCGGTATGCTTCTTTAAGTCTGTGCTACAGATAAACGATCAAAGTAACAGGAGTTATTTCTATAACATCGATACTGCAGCCCCTTACACACAGGATGGGTGGCGTTCTCGCTGACTTCGTCGGTCTGCCAACACGGCGTGTCCCGACTCGGGCATGTGTGACGTGCACTTCAACCCCCTCCCCCTTCCCCAATCTCATCACGTGTCAGCAAGGACGTTCCGTGCCCTCGGTGACTCCGACTTCGCGAGTGGTGTCTAGTCGGCCGGACGATAGTATGCAGTGTGGGCTGTAGTACCTCTATAGTTCAGAATGAAGATGGGAGCTGCGTGTTCGGGTATTTTCGGTACTACGGTGGGCGACATCGAGAGGTAACAGGTGGTTCAAGACCAAATCGGATGTGAGTATGCGCGTCCACTTTACGAGATGTCTTGCTTCCTCTCGCCATAGAGCAAGAATATATCTTGCTATGCTGGTCGCCGCCTGCTTCGGCAGGTGTTTTCGCCGTTAGGAGTGCTATCTTCATGCGGCGCCGCGCCACGAAAAAAAAAAAAAAAAAACACAGATTGCACGATTCAGCCAACGACACGCCCACAGCTATCGCGGGTTGAAGGCCGGTTGCAGTACGTGTCATGACTGACAGATAAAGAGAGAACACCGAGCATCGACTTTGCAGCGGCCGGCCTGTATACTTTCTTTGACGAGTCCAAACGTACAGAGCGGACAAATGGGTGCGGGAGAAGAAAATCCGGTGATTCCGTAGTGGTTTATTTCTTCCGTCCGTCCCGACAGCATCTTTCTTGCAGGGCAGCGTAGGTCCAACGTATCGTACAAAGTGCGGTGAACGCCGCTATTGCGAGGAACAGGCCAGAGTAGTTTCCCAGCTTGTCTCGGAAGTAACCTGTGGCCAAAACGGATGTGACATGAGTGTGAAAAACGGCAGGTCGTAACCATGAAGCACTTTCTCTCTGCGGCGTTTAACCTCCCTGCGGCGTTTAACCTCCCTGCGGTGTTTAACCTCCCTGCCTCCCTGTTCCCCATTTTCTGCAGTGTAGTTAATTGTACGAGGCACCGATAGCCGTGGCGGTTGTTAGCCGCGTTTCCGCGACTCAAGAATGCTGGAACCACAATTAGTCGCAGAGCTGTATATACAAGGAAGCTGAACGAGCCGACTATATAGGACTTCTCCCTTTTTTTCTTTTTCTTCTTCTTCTTTCTTAATTGCGAGAATAACTAACTGATAGTACAGTTGGTATTGCTTAAGGACCGACAGCTGCCCGTCATATATTTTCGTGACTTATTACAAAAGCTATAGCAATTAAACAGTTACACAAGTGGTCTGTTATATATGAAGGCGAAACTGAACGCAACATGGAACGCAACATGAACGCAACATGTCCGTGAATAAGCGTCAATACAGCTTCTTTGATAGCACTGAATTTTAGTGTTGGTCTTCACAGGCACTGTGTTTGCCATACGAGAAAGAACATCGAATGCATCTTTTGGCTATATATGTTAGAGCCGTAACTAGGATATATTAGGAGTTCTAGGCTATTCAGAGTCACCTCGTGTGACAACGCGGGACAAGCGAGAGAGAATAGTTATTCATATGAAAGTCGTCCTGAGGTAAATTTCCTTAGCCATGCTGCATGCAACAACAATGAGCAGAAGAAAGGGGAAGAGGGAAATAACGAGGATAATAACGTAACGATGTCGACAGAAACAATATGCGAAACACGAAACGGGAAAGTCGACATACCTGTACTTTTGAAAAGTCAAGTGAGGCCTGGATGGCCTGAAAACTAGATCTGCGGTCACGCAAATGGCATAATATTAGTTCCTCTGACTATGGTTGGTTGTCGAGGCGGGCAAGGTCACCGGTCAACATCTGTCGCTCTTCCACGTACTGAGGGCAGTCACACAGCACATGATTTATAGAATCGTGCACGTCGTACAGCACACATTCTGGAGACTAGGTGCGTGGCATTAAGTGCACGTTCGGGGAATTGTATAGGCCAATAACAGGAACCAAGAAGTCATCAATGTAGATTTTGGTCAGTTTGATTGTTTTATAGGTTCCTTACGGATTGAGAATGTTAGCAACAAATACAGTAGGTCGCCGGCTTCTCCACAACGTTCAAATAATAAATGAATGGAGTTTAGCGAGTATTCAGTGTGCTGATGTGTTAAATATACTTTCTTTACCTGCACTTGCCTGTTAGGGAGGGTCTTGACAATGCCGTAAGTCCCACTAAGAAGGAGCTGAAGCCATAGGCTACACTGAAGCGACCGATGTCCACTACTTCCATGAACAACACGGGAACCAGTGGCTGCGTCGAACCATTGCACCAGCCCGCGACGCCGGACAAAATCACAAGCACGACGTACGAATCAACAAACGCGAAGCCAATGTCGACGGCTGTCCAGACCGCCAAGCAAAGTGCCATAAACGTGCTCCTTGAGAAGATCTTTCGGTCCGTGATCCACCCAGAAGTAAGCCTGGCCGTCAGGTCCGTGGCAGTGAACGCCGAAATCAGAGTGAGTGCCTTCCATCTGTCTATGCCGTGGTCCAGGGCGAAGTCGATGATGACAGTTGAAAATATACTGGAATTTGTTACCATCACAATCTTGGACAGAACTACAGCATAGAACTTGGTGAGCGCGAGAAAACTGAACAGTTCCTTGGTCGCCAATAGTTTGATCTTTACACCTCCCTGCTGGTTTCGCGCCTCTTTCGTATCCACATTTCCAACGTGAGTCACCGAGAGTTCGCTATGCGAATGCTTCGCGCCACAGTTTTGCTCCGTATTTTGTGCTGTAAACTGAAAATGCGCGGCACGATCCCGCGTTTCATTGCAAACACCGTGTTCCGTTATACGGACGCCTTGGATGGGGGGTGCTGTAGTCGCCATCGCCGACGTTGCTCGTTCTCTTGCTTTTTCGACTTCCCGTGAACTACTACTAATATTTTCATTGAAGCTCGAAAACCGCCCCGGGCACCGAACCACCTGCACGTTTTCTGTCGAGATGTGTCCATTTGTGGTTTCACAAGGCTCGAAGCCACCATTTTCCTCGCCACATTTCCGACAGTCCTTTTCTCGAGATGCACCATCGACTCCAGTCACCTCTTCTATGTCGTCCCCGTCCACAACCCTGATAGAACGGACGCGTTCCGCTTGAAAGGCCTTGTCTAAGTCGCAGGCTGGTGTGCAGTTTACTTCTGGAACGACATGTGCTGTAGAGACAGTAATTGACCCAGGTACTTGCTTATCACCGTCCTCGGAAGATTTGACAGGTTTGTCTTTAGGTTGACCAGGCTGTTTTGGAGCGGGTATGCGCTGTAGTAGCGTGCCAACGGTCGCATTAAGTATGGTCCCTCCGGCGAGTAAAAATGCACCCCGGAAGCCGAACTGGTCAAAGAAATACTGGATTGTCGGTGGGAAGATGAGACCGCCCACAGAGAAGCCAGCCAGGTTGAGACCGGAGGCCACGGCGCGGTACTTGAGGAAGTGCTGGTTGATCACCGTGCTTGACAGGGTTAGGTGACCGACGCTCCATCCTGCAGCATAGTAGAGCGTATACAGTGGAAGAATAAAAGTGAGGTAGCTAGTGTGTACTGTACAGCGCTCTATAGGCAGAGGACGTGGGCATGACAGCGCGCATGGATTGGTGCGTAAGCTAGAGAAACGTGTTTAACAACTACGAGAACTTTGGTTGCTATGAGTAAACTTCCCACCTGATTTTCACGGCAGAGCACAATGCTTACTTTTGCGAACAGATAGAGAATACGTTGTGCATTGAACGAGAAGCACGGGGGTGCAACTATTGCATTCTACATCCTGCATGTGAAATGTTTAATTCATAATTATGAATTGACCACATAAGTCGCTTTACAACTGAGTCATATTGCCCACCCTAGGTGCCAACAATTCAAGTTTTATTTTGTAATCTTTAATTTTTTTTCTTTCAAATGTACCCCATATTAGTTTTATCACATCTTCTAAGCGTTTCAGTTATTTTTAGCTTTCTGAATTGATTTCGTGCCAATGCACAATGCATTCCAATATATACGAGGAGCCGATTCTTGAGCTGGTTGATTATTCACATCAGAGGCCAACGTTGTGCTGGAAGTCGGTATACAACGGTGTCCAGTATATAACACTATCAAGGATGCTGAAGCACGCCGACGTGGTGGCCTATTTTGCGCTCCCTGTGCAAATATACTGGCGCTGACACTAAACCAGTTTGTCTTGGCAAACCACCAAGGAACTGTATACACAAGCCCTTACCATGAAGGACTCCGTACAGCAGGGCAAGGTAGGTGACGCCGGTGGCAAAGAAGCACAACGACAGAGCGGTGGCAGCGACAATGCACGCAGTGAAGGTAATCTTCCATACCACCACGTGCCTCGCAAGGATGCCGGCTACCAGGGCTGGAAAGAAACATTTGGTTTCGTGCTATAAACTCCCCTCCTCCGCACGAGATTGTTAATTTATGTCTATGATGAAACCGACGTTCGCTGTTAAAGGCAACGCGTGAGTATAGAACACGTGCGAATTTCCGCCCCTCTGAAAGTTCACAAGTGCTCGGTGTTCTCAGCGGGTAACTTGGTTGGTGGCGGGTAACTTGGTTGGTGGCGCTGGCACCTTTCTGCGTCCGGGTGCAATGCATCATTATAACAACTGCTCTCGGCACTTGCAGCTATAAAGCGCCAGCAAAGTGAGAGCCACGCACTGGAGTGCTCTCCCTTTGACAAAATTGACCGCATGCTGTGTTCAAAGCATTGGTCTAATGAGCTTTTGTGGCAGATACGAGGTTTGTGTGCTACAGGGGTGCCGACATTAGCGGATTTACTTGCGTGTCTTGTCGTAAGCGTGGTCGTGCCTCCGTCCGACCACATTTACGACGCCCTGCAGCCTTTAACAGCGACATTCGGCTATGGCACTTGCACTATAGTGAGCACGAAGTCGCGGGTTCAATCCAGGCTGCGGCGGCCGCATGCCGAAGGGGACGGAGCTGAAAAACGATCGTATACCCTGCGTCGTGTACACGTTAAAGAAACCCAGGAGCTCAAAATGAATCCGGATCCTTTCATTAGTGAGTAAACACAGGAAGGAATAGTCTGGCTGGTATTCCTGCTGACTGCGGCGAAGTTGTTTAGTAGTTTATAGTTCACGCGCGCTATGCGCAGACACGGGCCACAACTGAATGTGCGCTTTATGTTTAGCTCACACGCTGTTGGCTGGTACCTACGATTCATCAGCACGAACTGCGTAGCTCATGAATCACTGACTAGCTGAAATAAAAGGCACATCGCCATCTGTGACGAATGCTCTGCGAACACATTAGAGTAGGTGGACGTTCACAAAACTGGGCGTTTTTTTTTTTTTTTTTTTTATTGCGATGGACACTCAAAACTGATTTTTGCCGTCGGCTTCGCCGTCGCGGTGAGGTTCGGTATGACGTCAAACTGCGATGAAATTCTCGCCGCGCGCCGTATGCTGTATGTGCGATTGAAAGCGCACGAGGGACGCGCGCTATTACGGAGAGCGAATGCACGGTGGAGAACAAACGCGCGTTATGCGGCGTGCTTCCTGACTGGCTGCAGAATTAAGCGTGTCTTTCCTCCTTTACAATCACCATATATATAGAGCAAACGCGACTTCTTCCGTGGCGCGAAAGGCTGCGGGGGGGACGGGAGAGAGGGGAGGCGACGTTTAGCTGCGGCACCAAATGCGTAATTATATATAAAAAACACCGCATTTCCACGAAGTGAATGATGATGAGTGGGCGAAGCACCGGGGGATCATTCGGTGTCACAAAAGAGCGCGTAATCCAAGCGCGCGCCGAGTGTCGCGCAAGCCAGCGAAAGAACATGCCGGCCCCGCGGCAACTTCAACAGAGGGGGAGAGCGCATACACCTCAAGCAACAACGCTAACAACGGCGCCGAAGCGTCTGGAAGAGACTCGACGGAGCGACGTTAACCGGAGAGAGAGAGAGAGAGAGAGCACACGCCGAGACACCTTCTCACCCGGCGAGTCGACAGACATTACTACCGCGTGAGCATACACCAACAGGATGAGTCATCACCCCCCCCCCCCTCGAGAATGCTCCGACAGCGGCGGTCGAAGGTACGAGAAAAGAGTAGAAGCTTCCCAAGCTTTGGCCATGCTACGAGATCACGACACCATAACGCGTGGTGCAGTGTAAAAGAAAGGAAATCCATGCAAGCTATAGATGAAGATTATTGTTTGCAGACAAGATAAGCCCGGAAGGGCACAAGCCATTTTCAGAGTGAAGGACATGCGATAACACCGCTAAAGGTGCGGTGTCATGTACCCGACAAATAGGGGACTTCATTGTGACGTAGCGATAGCGAAGGAACGCTGACGCAAGTTTTGCCACTTTCAACAAACTCACGTTCGCGTTGCTCATTGTATGGCGCACTCAGTAAACATGGCACTAGCTCATTCGCACTCAGATTTCTCGCAGAGGTGACTATTCGAGGTGGACGTATCCTAAACCACATTTGTGCGTAATAATTACCAATTTCGTCTCCAATATACCGGGTGTTCAAAATTAAGGTTCACGGAATCTTTAGAAATCGCCTGTGGCAGGTAGCATAATTCTGATCATTGAGCTGGGTCATTCGATCAGGCGGACATTAGTAGCACGAGCAATCGAGACACATATTCAACTAAGTAACAAAAATCCGCTCATTAATTCTTCGTTAATTATTTCACGACACATATTGCAACTTACAAATTGTAGCCGGTGAGCTTGTCAGGCGTATCCACTTGGAATGAAATTCCAGGGTGACACCAGTTTGGAGATATGCGCCATCAAACTCGCCGTAAAAATGCACTGTTGTCCCACTTAACTTTTTACCAAAATTCTGTTTTATACATTGGAGCACAAAAGTAACTGGAACGCCCGTGTATTTCGTCCCACACTTTGGGAAATAATATCTCGAAACTGGTCTCATCCTGTAAATTCATTTCAAGTGGATGCGTCTTGCAAGCTCACCGGCTACAATTCGTAAATTGCAATATGTGTCGTAGAGCAATTAACTAAGGAGGTAATTAGTGAATTTTGTTAATTAGTTGAATACGTGTTTCGATTTCTCGTGCTACTAACGTCCGCCTCATCGAATAACTCAGTCAATTATAAGAATTATGCAGCCTGCCACAGGCGATTTCTGAAAATTCCGTAAAGCGTGATTTTGAACGCCCTTTACAAGAAGTGCATGCGTCGCCTACGGCGATTCCAAACAGAAAGTGCAGGATTTGCTGAAACTGAATTGTTGCCACCATCTGTCACTGTTTCACCCATAGCACGACCGGCCGCGCGCGTACTACACAGCTATAGTACAGTGCTAGAGTGTACTAGAAAGCAGAGCTCCAGACCGGCTGCGCCCATAGCCTGTATGGTTTCGCCATAACAGCGACAGATGGTGCCACCATTTCGTTGCCGCAAATTCTACGCTTTTGTCCAGCATCTGCATACGTAGCCTATATCTTAAATTACTCAGAACGAAACAGGCAAGTAATGCACATAAATAGAGTATTTAAACGCATCCACAGCGAGAAGCCCCTTTCGTGCTAAACATAAGCGCGAACTTTCCAGCGATATAGCCGGAAGAGTCATGCACACCTGGCGCTCCTACTTATGCAACATTCTGTATAGAACACGTGCTATAGGACAGAATGTAAATACATCCATTAGTAAAACTAATTTCTTAGCTGTGCAGTCTCATAGACGCCTCACTATGCGCACCGTGTCACATCCCTCATGTTTTGATTTCTTTCACACTGTGGTATAAGTGTATGCCTTACGGTTAGTTCACACAGTTGTACTGACTCGCCCGACTTGCTACGGTTCTTCCGGTGGTTCTCGAATTAGCCGGTATACGTACTCGTACCAGACACGCGACAGCAGAGACAGTGGTATCACCTGCAGTGAAGTAGCATGTGGCCGACGCGGTGCCCGGCCAGGTGGCTTCTTCTCGCGTCACCTGGAAGGTCTCTATGATGCCGACGTAGATGATGGCTCCGGATCGGGTCATGATGACGCAGAAGATGTTGGCCCAGCAGCAGCCGGCTGCCACGAGCCAGCTCCTAGAGGAGTCCATGACACGATTGTAGCGGCGTGTTCGCTAGTGCCAATCGTTGCTGCAGTGAGTACTTGCGACTTTTATGGCGCTTCGCCGCTTATCGTCATCGTGAACTGAAATGTAATGGCCGACCGACTGCAATTTTCCGCTCGCGAGTCTTATACAGAGATGTGCGTGCGTCCATGGCGGAAGAATGTTTAACTCGCATGAAAGGCCTCCAGCAGACTATCTTGGCCACGAACTCAGTGCACCGACGGCTGAAGAGATAAGCCGAGTCTGGATGCCTTTTTTTTTTTTTACGCGTAGATATTATATTTTTTGGCTGCGCTCGTAACAAATGGGTGGACTTGACGGGCTACAGCCAATTGTTTAGGCACGCCGCCGTGTTTCCTCGGCGTTTCAAGCGAAGCGGTACTGAAGGGTGGCATGCAAGATAAGAAATCATATTGCATTTAACGATCTCACACACTACATGCAATGACGTTTTAGAAGATTACTGAAGAGCAATATCAAATCAGTTTAGACATGTAAAGAATTGTTTCGAAATTCTATTTTCATTCATCTGGCGGAAAAGGGTCGATTATTACTGAGGAAAAAAAGAAAAACGAGGGAAGAATTTTTATTTTTACTGTGCAACAGTTAATAAGTTAAAAGCTCCCAAACGTGTTTACGTCCGTCCGTCGACACCGTCACGCTGACGCCGGCTGTTGTCGCCATCGATGTTAATGCGTCGTCATAGAGAAAGGAACTGTGTGGTCGTCAGTATACCCCTCGTCATTCTGTTTTGCCATCGCGATAGCGCCAAGAAAAAGAATGCTTCGTCTGCTGCAGACAATCCAAACTGAATGCTCGTGCAAAGTAATTCCTGAACTACCTGAACTGTATTACGCCGTGAAATAATACTTTGATAGCTCTTAATCGGCGTCCAATAGTGGCCTATGACAAATTTAGTTATTTTTCTTCATTTTACTTTGTCAGGTGTGTGCTGCAACTATTTCTGCCTTTCAGAACCGACTTTCACGAACTTTTGCTACTTCGTGCACTAAGAAATTATTGCACTTATAACTGTTCTTCTTTGCCAGCAGCTCAACAATTTCCTTGGTGCTCTGAATCCTGCATTTTTCTTGCGTTCTTACCCCTTTATGAGGGCTTCATTCACTCGCACGCGAAACAGCACAATCGGCGTATAAAAGTGCTGAGGCCTTTCACAGCTCGTTTACCCGTTCGAGGCGCACAGGTGTAATGGCTTTACCGTTTCTCTGAATGTTAGTGTTGTCGTCATGACCACCGTAAAGAGTAACGATGACGCTCTGCAGCACTCGTTCACTCTGTTTGGTTTCGAGTCAATGATAGCGCTCCCGTGACAACACGGAAGCTAGGTCGTTTTATACGCTGTTTAAGCAGTCAGTAATGTGCTATGCTGTTGTTGTCAAAGGTAATGACTTTTTTTGAATAGGGGCACTGACCTTTATGTGCTACCACCAATGTGGAATACGACGGTTCTTTTCCGACGGTTTTACCGCGAAGCTGCCTGGAGACGGCTCGCGGGAAACAACCAGATTATGCTCGTAGTTTCGTAAAAACTGCGAATGTTGAAGAGCAGACCATCTGCCTTAAACCTGTTCCGGTATGTGACTTGCTTATTATAAGCGGCTTCCTCTGAGAAATACATATCGAAACTTATAATTCATTTCGGAAGAAAAACATTTATGATTGAGAGTGAGGAAAGATGAGATTGTGTGTGTGTGTGTGTGTGTGTGTGTGTGTGTGTGTGTGTGTGTGTGTGTGTGTGTGTGTGTGTGTGAGAGGAGAACAAATTGACGTTAAGTAAGAAAATTTCGATTGACTACCATGCTCAGTAGTAAGGGAGTGTGACGATCGGAAAAGAAAATGGGTAAGGCGCGTTAGAGAGTTTGTGCACCTGAACTCCTTATGGTATTCTTCATAACATAAGAAGCCAACAAACAATGACACCAAGGACAACATAGGGGAAATTACTTGTACTTACTAATTGAATGGTATTCGTGTAATTAGTTGCGCATGCCAGCCTGCATGCACAAGTTCCAACGTGTACCACTGCAGATAGGTAACCGGCACATCCTAAAGAGGCCAGCATCTTTCTTAATTCATATAAGAACTCACCATAGTAAATTAATTAGTAGGGTGACAGAAAAATTACATATCAACTACCCCGTCCATCAGTTCTCCTGGTGTTGGTTAGGTAGTTGTTCATATTTTATTTCATTGCAGTATTTGATTGACGTAGAGTCACATGCCGAATAGGGGCATTGGAGCAGTTCGTTTATCGCATTTCACTGCTTTTTAAATAAAGGCTGTACCGACTCAGCATCTATATTGCAAGCCCCCCTTATATCTCATTACAGCTATCGACCACTACAGAAGCCTGATCTCGTCTTCATTTCCACCTAAGCACCTCCTTTATAAAAACAAAAACAAACATGTGTTGTGATAAGAAAGTTCACTCGTCAGCGTTTTTTATGTCCAGTGCAGGCGGAAGGCCTCTTTAGACGATCTCTAGTTACCCCTGTCTTGGGCCAGTTGACTCCACCCTATGCTTGGAGTCAGCTCACGGAAAACTGGAGTAATTGTAGACTGCTGGGAGACGCCGTTGTCCTGCAATTTACATAACAGAAACTTCCTTATTTTAAGATACTCTAAAGTTGACATGTTATCTTTTCCGTCATATTTGAATCAAGTCCAAATTTCTGTTTACCACCACCAGGTGGTGACGTAATTTGTGGGAAAAAAATTGTACAAATGATTTGAGGCAAACTGTTTAAATATGAGTTGTTCTCGCAAAACAAAGGCCGAACTAAGATCCAATGCTATCCTGCAACGAAAGCATGGTTGGCGATAGTAGAAATGAATGTGATGCTGCATACTTCTTTTTTCTCTTTTTTTTCTCTCCTTTCTTTTAAGACCAGCGACTGCATGGGAAAATTTCCTAGGATCTAAAGTGTTGATTTGGGCTATTTGGCTACGATGCATACTGCAAGCAGCGCGAGGATCTAGAGAACAGGAACCATGACAAAAGCACTGCCCGTGTCACGTGCTCCGCTTGCTTGCTTGCCTGCTTTCGTCTACTCTCTGGCGCTGTTCGTGACCCCTATATCAACGATGGGCGTTGTTCACCAATCAGAATTCATGCAGATAGCGGAAAGGATAAAGCTCTGGCGCGTTCTCCCTTACTGCGGCAAGTTCCATGGCTTTGTATCGAACGAGTGCTTGTCTCTGCCGTATGCCCGTTATATTTATCAACGAATATTGTTTCTTCTCAGTCTCTTCTTTCAACAATGAAGCAACGTGTGCGCGTTACCCTGCTACAGGAAAGGTTCACTGCGGCAATAACTTGTCGTTTGTAAGTAAGCACTTGTGTCATCGTGTCGCTTCTGTTGTCCGTGGCTTTGCGCCTGTACATTTTTTTTTTACCATGATTCTACCTTACTTCCGTTTGCTTTGTATCAGAAAGAAGCAGTGCAATTCAAACGCTTTCCGATTTTGTCAAACGCGTGCCCGTGCCTTCGTCTCCAGCACTCGCGCGGTTATCGTCGACACACAGAAGCCATTTGGGCTCATTCGTGGTTTATTGTGGAATCATCACTGCATGTTCACTGGTATTGGGATCGCTCCTGCTGGAGGGCGAGCTGTTGTGAGAGACACCAGAAGATCACAAGAAGTACTCTATTGCCACTTCCGAAGAACTGATAATCTATCATTGTAACGTAAAAATAAAGAAAATCCGGGATGCCCACAGGCCATTGTAGGTTCTAGAAACCCAAACGCAACATATACAGGGTGTTTCAGCGAACACTTTCAAAAATTCTTAAAGGTTGCCTGTGGCAGTTAGTACAATTTTCGTTCATGAGCTGGTCTACTCGAAGAGGCGGACATTACTTGCACAAGAAATTGAAATGCATAATTGAATAATTACCAATAATTCACTAATTAAGTTTTTAACTAATTACCTGATGGCCCATATTGCAATTTACAAATTGTAGCCGTGGAGTTCGCAAGGCGGATTCACTTGGAACGAATTCTCGGGACGACACCAGTTTCCAGATATTAATTATCGAACTTTGCGGAGAAATGCATTGGTGTTCCAGTTAGTTTCTAACATATGGGGCTACAAAGAACCCCTAGAACAAGTTAAGGACTGCACAAAGAGCGAAGGAACGAAACATGTTAGGCCTAACATTAAGAGATGATAAGGGAGCGGTGAGGATCAGAGAGCAAACGGGGATAGCCGATATTCTAATTGACATTAAGAGAAAAAAAATGGAGCTGGTCCGGCCATGTAGTGCGTAGGGTGCATAGCCGGTGGATCATTAGAGTTACAGAATGGGTGCCAAGAGAAGGGAAGCGCAGTCGAGGATGCCAGAAAACTAGGTGGGGTGTTGACATGAAGAAATTTACAGGTGGAAATTGGAATCAGCTAGCGCAGGACAGGGGTAATTGAGATCGCAGGGAGAGGCCTTCCTCCTGCAGTGGACATAAAAAAAAAAATAGGCTGATGATGATGATGATGCTGAATACCTTATGGGTTTTAATTTGGTTCTTTCCTGAAGGGAGTTGTCTAGATGGGTGCTCTTCATGTTGCCTTAGAATGCGGCACGCGTGTCTAGAAGTTCCCGCGAAATCTATCATCATCCATTTCAAGACGTCTCACATTGCATACTTCTCAGTGTTTTAGCGCAGAATCTACATACAAAGAAGCACACAGAGACACGAATGGAACAGGCGCTGTGAGGTATAACGCCTGTTCCGACGGCTGCAAAACACGCCGCTATCCGTGCTGCAATGGTGTTTATTGGTCGCTAATCGTCGCAGTCATGGTCCATCTTTTGTGACTAGAAGACAGCTCTCCAGCGCTCTGTGGTCCCCGTTCGCGCACCTAAGGCGCAGCTAGTCGCAGACATCAGACTACGTCCCCACCACACATTCGACAACGGGCACATCATCATCTATCAGTGGACACAGGGTATACTGCGGAATTTCTCCACGCTAACGACAGTTCGGATGATGCTGCCCGATAGGTCCACGACGGTGTCCACTGTATACCAATACAGCTGTAGAGAACAGATGCAGCCACAAGACTTCGCTCACTCGCGCGCGAGCTTATACGCTGACACAGTGAAACTCCAGTGAATTTATATACCAACGCACGCCTCCACAGATTGTATCCACGTCTGCAAACTCTGTGTTCCGCAAGATACCACGAGCGGAAGTTGCCCTTCTGTGCTGCGTGTGGCTCGACGTAGCATTCACGAACGCCTAATTCTTCCGCATTGGAATGGCCGACAGCCCTGCTTGTGGCAACTGCGGCTTCGGGGAGACAATCAAGCACCTCCTCTGTCACTCTCCCCATCGCAGTGTGCAAAGAAAAGTTCTCTCGACCGCGCATGACAAACGGGACAATCGTCCCTTGACGGAGGAAAAGGTCCAAGCACGCTAATCCGGCCCGGCTTCAGCACTTGAGGCTTTAAATGCGCTGCTTAGATACTTAAGGACTTGGGAATTGTGCGACCGACTGCAGCGTGTCGCATCGCGTTATTGTGTAAATTTAAAAAAACAATTTTTGTTCCCTTACCCTTTCACCAGCACAGGGTAGCTAGCTGATACTTACACGCGTGTTAACCTCCCTGTCTTTCCCTCTCCTTGTTCTCCTCCTTCGACTGTTCGTATAACTGGAAAAGGCGGATGACGAGGCTCGGCGATAACAAGAGGACTAGAGGTTGTTCGGGGGACGCCAGGACACACCCTAAGCCTTCTTTTCAATAAACGTTGCAGTCTCTTCTCCGAAGTATACTGGACAGAACATGGATAATGGAGGCCGGATACGCGATTTTTTCTTTTATCAATGCATTGTGAGCTTGCAATAGTGATGCGACTGATCCTCCCAGGCTTGATTCTCTAAATTCATGTGCTGGTGCAGTCCGGAACCAGCACTTCGTTAATATTCCTTTCCAAATGCCACGCCGTCGCGAATAGGGATCATCTCACAAGCACATAATGCCCGAAGTTGTAGTTCTTTCTTTGGACCGGTACTTTTCTCACGACGTAGAGATGCGGCCATTAAGTTTTGGGCGGATTCTCGACGAGTGGCCGTCTTTTGTCGTCGATGGGCACCGTTCTCTCATGCGATAATACAACCACAGCAGAGACACGCACATCGTCACTCCCCCGATGAGGATGAATAAGCCAGCGTAGTCCCCGTGAGTATCTCTGAAGAATCCTGCGAATAGAAAGCGGAAGCGAAAAATAACACTCATAAGTCAGCGGGAAAGGCGACTGCGACTAGGGTTGCCAACCATCTCGAATTTAGTGGGTTGGTCTCGACTTTCGAGTGAATGCCCTGTGTCCCGACTTGGCCCAGTTGGGAAGGCCCAATGTTCCGACTTCTGCTTTTTTTTTCACTATAGATAATAATAAACAGACCAGATTTTCTTTTTATGATACCTCACAGCGCCTTCGCACATTAATTCTTTGTGTTCTGTTGCAATGTCATAAGCAGAAAGGCTGTTTTGTTTTCGTTCTTGTTAAGGTTCTGTTATAGGACCTATCTGTTCACAATGCGTCTATACGTATCGGTAGCTGTTTTTGCCAGACAACTACACTGCACCTGTCTTGTTGTAAATGGCGATACGGTAGGACAATGTTTTTTAACACGAAAGTGTTTTATGCCGGGGTCCACCAAGACTTCACTGACGTATTTCCGTCACGGAAATACGTCATAGAACATAATACAAAGAAAGAAACCAGAAGAAAAAGTTCCACAAATATGCAAAATTTGGAAATCGAACCCACGACCTCTCGGTCCGCGACGATAGATCGCCGAGCGTTTAACCCATTGCGCCACAAACGCATTTGCAGAGAGCTACACAGACGCGCCTTATATATCTAACCAATGCCTCCTAAAAAAACTATGCCTGGGACGTGAGCCGGAGACGCGGCGCCCTACCATTTCCGTTTTCCTCCTCTCCACATAGTACAACCCCTAGAGCCTCTCGCGGCGAACGCTTGCAACACACCTGCGGCGGCGGCGGCAGCGCGTCGCCGTGCCATGGTAACTCGAGCAGACGACGCACGCCCGCCCTTGCCTACCGTGGCCTTTGCTTCACCAGACGACATTCATGCTACATATTGTCGCGTTGAAGTGACGGTCTTTGTCAGTTGGCAAAGAGAGGAGGTGAACTGGGATAACAGTAGCCTTTATTTGGACGAATTTGTGCCCATAAGCGAGCTTCTGGCGAAACTATTCGGCAGCGGCGAACACAGCATGCACGGTTGACCGTCGGCAGAAAGAATGCCAGCGTTCTTCAAACGCATCTCCAACGCGCTAGCGACGTGGCGCTGTACACGAGTTAAAGACGAGTTAAATTTTGAGCGTAGCTCTCTTCGCCACGCATTTTTTTTTTACCACGATTTTACCAATCTTGACAAAATTTTCACTCTTCTTCGAAAATCCGCCAAGTGACTGTAATGCTCAAAACTTCAAAACTCATTACACGGCATTGTCGAAAGACGGTCGAAAAAAGCTTATAAAAAAGCTAGGACTTGGACTCGGCCGGCATCTTCTGCCGGACGGCCGAGAGCTGGTCTTCCTTCGAAGAAAAATTTTGTCACGCAGCAGGCGCGCGCTCTACGCCGCACCTCAAATGCACGCCACGAGCGCGCAAGCAACCGCCTGCACAACGCGTACTTACAGTGATTCTGGCCACTGTAGCGTACTTTCTGTACCGTAGTCAGCTGCGCCGACACAGCGTTGCCGACAGCGTCACTCCGGCAGTACAGTTGCTAGCGCCAACACGCGGCGCTCGCTCGCAACGCACGGCAGCGTACCTCCAATGGCAAAGCAAGCGACGTCCCAGGCATTGTTTTTTTAGGAGGCATTGATCTAACACTCCTCCGTGTACCCGCGCTCTTGCTCGGGGCGGTGCCGCCGCCTACGAGCAGAAAAGAGAAGTACTGCATTATGACACTAACGCGCACCGACAGTGAACGCTTCGGTGGTCTCAGCACTACGACGCCTCGATGCCAGCATTCGAAGGGACGCTGGCATCAAGAAGCACTACCAACGCCACCTAGGTGGCGTTCACCGTACTCAGCACAGCGGAGCGTGGCCTCCGCAATTAGCTCTGAAAATGTTTCTGAAGTTGATCGCGGAGGCTGCAATTACGACGCGCTGTACGCGCTGATTTGACTCGGTCACGATTCAGTTACGTGCTTTGTCTTGCGCGTTGTATTAGTGTGTCAGTTACGTGCTTCGTCTTTCGCGTTGTGCTAGCGTGTGCAGCGTAGTGCAGCTTCCATATGCACGACGGTTGCTCATGGTCATCGACGTTGGTAGTCGTGGACTCGTGATGGAGGAGACGTGCCACCAGGCGTCAGCGTGGGTGCATCAACGCCTAAGGGCGCTTTAGCCACAAAACACCAATAGACATTATATATCAATGTGCAATAAACATTACACTACTTCTGTGAAGACACGTTTCACTTTCGTGTTCTATACCGATTCCTATATAAGAGGGATCAACCACATTTTTTCAACTTTGTTGCACATACAGACAGGCGGCTCCTGGCACTGACAGGTCCCCCTTCCCCCCCCCCCCCCCACACACACACATACTTTTCTTCCCCCCTCCCCGCCGTGCCGGCTTCGTCCACTCGAGAGTTGGCAACCCTAATTACGATGGGTGAAGACAAAGACAGGATGTAGGAGCGAGAATGTATACAAGATCATTACAATTAGGGGGAGACGAGCGCTATATTCACACCTTTTAGTGCAGACATGTGCAATGCCAATACCAAAAGAAGGGGGAATGTCTCGGAAGGCAGATGCCAATTCACATAAAGTACTAAATATGAGTTCCCTCGGCGACTTGTTGCCAAGACACTACGGTCCAGTTCTTATCCATGTGGCGCAGACATACGTAAATGAACGAATGAATAAATAAACTTTTATTTCTCTTTTTACGAAAGGGGATGGGCCGGGGGGGGGGGGGGGGAGGGGGAGGTCTGTGTGCTCTAGTCCCAGCAGGCATCCATCACCACCTTATGTGGCTAGACGTCCGTCCACCAGTCGTGTTAGGACTCCACTACCTCCTCAGCCCACCTCAGGACTCGGTCCTTTAGGGTGGGATCGGAGCTGCGCAGGGCAGTCTTCCACAGCTCCTCGCTACTAATTAATGGTTTAAGGGCGTGGAGGGCGGGGGGGGGGGTATTTGATAGGGCATTCTCTTTCTCTCTCTCTCTCTCTCTCTCTCTCTGTATCTCTATCTCTCTCTTTCTTTCTCTCTCACTTTCTCTCTTCCTTTCTTTCTCTCTTTCTTTTTTGTCCCTGGTATGTGCCATTGAGCTGGGACCCTTTCCGCACTATCACCAGGATCGGCCCACTTTTCAGCGTGACACCACCACCACCTCCGACACTTGTGAGCCTATAAAGCTTCGCCTAAAAAGTTACAGTGACGTTTCACCTCATGAACGCGGGTTACGCGCAAGCTTATGAACGCCGCAAACATGCACAGCGAGCACCGCGGCGTTGACGTAGCACAAACGGAAAGGGCGCGAACGCGATGGCGGACGCTACGATATCTCGACGGTGCGATGCCTGGTGTACCACAGGGAAAGCGCATATTGCTACACACGCAAAGAAGAGACGTCATGAACATGCACAGCGATCCTCTTCTCCACCTCCAGGCGCCTTCCTCTCCCGGCGCTTGCTTCCCTCGCGACGACAAACATAATTTCGCCGATTTCACAGACGGGCCATCTACGCTTGCGCGTAAACATGTCGAACATCGAGTACATACAGAGATTGGCAATGTTATGGTGAATGTTGCATATGCGAGTGCGACATCTTGTCCGCATTTTTGTGTTATTCCTCCCAAAACATGGAACGTTATCTAGCCTATATAATGCTCAGTCACCAAAGAGATTGCTTTCGCTCACCTATCACCAACGGCCTTGCGAGTCCCACAAGTCCGGCGACTGCATTGGCACTTCCGAAGCAGACGCCGACCTTGTCGATGCCCACCAACTCCATGAAGAGCACCACTATAAGTATTATCGTTGACCCGTTGCACCATCCAAATAAGAGTGACAGAGCCACCTGGCTTGGATACGAGCTACACAGCGGCATCAGGCAGAGCGATGCACCCCAAAGTGCCAGGTGAGACCCCATCATGGTGCTCTTTCGCAGGTACTTTCTGTCCGTAATCAAACCAGAGCCGAGCCGAGCCAGCAGGTCGGCCACCGCGTAGACTGATATCAGGTACACCCCGTTCCACGCAGATATCCCACGGTCTACTCCAAAGTCGACTACGACAGTATTATACATAGTCATGTTAAAGTGTATGGCGGAGAACGAAAAGGCGATGAGATAATATTCAGGTAACAAGAGAAAAGAGAGAAAATGTTCTCTTTTGGCACTTCTAGGTCCTCCGTTCAAAGGTTCTTGAACTCCGTTCTTTGCGACTAGCTCTGGCACAGCGTGCTTCTCCACCGGATAGTAAACGTCCCTTTTCGAATCGTTGACATCGGTTGAAACAGTGCTACCAAGCTTTGTTTCTTTCCTCTTAGGCTGATTGCCATCGAGGTCGTATCCTTCAGTTGTCAAGAGATGTACCTTCTGGAAACCTTGATCGGGATTACCGTTGCATCCACAAAGATTTGCGTCATCGTGTGGGTGTGGACTATAAGAACACCGTCCCACCAATTCGCCGCCATTTTTGTGGATAATATCTCTTACATCCAAATCGTGGGTTGAGGCCCCAGTTTTGTCTCGTTCCGGTTGAGCCACCGGTGGAGTGCGTTGCAGCAAAGCACCAGCCATCGCGTTGAGCATGACAGCTCCAACAATCAAGAATGTGCCTTGGATTCCGTATTTATCCTCCAGTGCCTTCATCACCGGAGGGAATACAAGTCCTCCAACTGTGAAGCCCGCGTTGGCGATGCCGGAGGCCGCTGCGCGGTACTTGAGAAAGTGTTCGTTTACCACGACGCTGAAGAGGCTCAGCAAACCGATACTGGTGCCTGCATTAAAATGAAGAAATGAATCAAAGGAAAGGTCATAGCATTAAATTTGTAAAGATGTACAGTCGGAAGCAAAAGTCTGAGGACCAGAGGTACCGCAAAATATTTTTTTTCTTCGCAGCCTAGACATAAAGGCTGTAATCAAGTGGTACTTGATTGTTTGGTACTTAGTGGTACTTGAGTGGTAGTCGTGGGCCTGTTTAACCATGCAGCGTCATGTATTAAAACAATTTCCCGTTGCACGGTTGTGCTAGAATAATTTTTGCTGATGCAGTGGTCTCTAAACGTTTGCTCTCGACTGTACGTATACTACTGCAGGTAAATGTTTACGATTTCATTTCATGTCATTTCATTTATTGCGCCTTAAGGGCTCGATGGCATTACATACATTCGAAGTTAAGCGCGCTGTTCGTGCATGCGGCCAGCAAAACACAGCATAGACATCACTATTTCGATCACATGCACGAGCGCAGCGTGCTGCAAATCTAGGCTCATATTCGCAAATCACGCAGCTCGCTATCATGAACGGGGATCTACCGAACGCTGCCGATCAAAAAAATGCTCTTACGTATAAGGGAAGTTTTGTGAGCGCAGACCCCGAATTTCAGAATGCGTGCCTTGGCTGCCGTAACATTAAGCTCTTTCGCAGACTCTACGACCCTCATAATATTTGACGCAGATAGCACGCGCATTGCATTCTTATCTTTCTTATTCCGTGTTGTTGCTATTATTATTATTATTATTATTATTATTATTATTATTAGTAGTAGTAGTAGTAGTAGTAGTAGTAGTAGTAGTAGTAGTAGTAGTAGTAGTAGTAGTAGTAGTAGTAGTAGTAGTAGTAGTAGTAGTATTCATGTAAACGTATATAACCACTACAAACACAAAAAGAGACGCGATCTAGCAATTGTCTCAAGGGAGAACACCCCCTTTCAACGCGATCCCTTCAGTACACCTTTTCTGACATCATCCCCCCCCCCCCCCTCCTTTCTTTTTCTGTTTTTCCTTAGCTGGTTTTGTTATGTAGAAACAGTTGACAGATGGTTCCCCTAAAGGACAGCTGGTTTCTTTGAGCCTGTGCATTCCAGCATTGTCACGAATGACCAAGGACACAGGGCATCTGTGTGACGAGTACCCAGAATTAAGAAAATACCCACCATGGACGAAGCCAAGGAAGACGTCCAGAAAAACCATGGAGGGCGCAAAGAAGCAGGCGCATATGGCGAGCGAACCGCCGAGGCAACCGACCACGGACAGCTTCCATATCGGTATGTACCTGGCCAGGACTCCGGCAATGGGACCTGCGATATAAAGGCTGTGGAACAGAGCGTGGTGCAGGCCTGCCCATAGAAAAATGCTTTCCCCAAAGTTACACTGCCGTCACAGGTAATGCAAGCAGAGCTTTCAACACGAACTGTCACTTGCCTTCCATGCATAGCATACATGAGGTTGCAGTGCAGCCAAGCAATTCTTAACAAATAAATCTCGGGAAAGATTTACAATAAGCAAAAAAAAAAATGTGACAAGGGTGTTTGTCGTAGTAGGGAGGACCTCGTGCGTAAGCCAACCTTCTGTTGCTCTACATGATGCAGAATATGCCCGGTGTTTCCTTTTTTATATGCTATACAGAATTTTAAACAACTGCCTGTGGCAGATAACACAATTATAATCTTTGAACTTGATAGCCCGAAGCGGCGTACATTACTTGCACAATAAATCGAAATGCATAATTGACTAATTAACAAAAACACCAATTAAGATTTTACGTAATTACTTTGCGACACATATTGCAATTTCCGAATTGTAGCGGGTGAGTTCACAAGGAATACCCAGTTGAAACAAATTATGAAGATTGCACCGTTTTCGAGATATGCGCCCTCAAACTTGCGAGGAAAACGCACTGTTGTTCAATTTACTTTTCTAACACAACGCCGTTTTATGCATTGAAGCAAGAAAGTAATTGGACCGCCAATGTATTTCGTCGCAAACTTTAAGGAATTGAAATTTGTAAACTCGGATCATTCTGAGTATTCGTTCCAAGTGCATGGATACGCCTTGCGAACTCACCAGCTACAATTCGTAAATTGCAATATTTGTCGTAAAGTTCTTCTTTCTTCTTTATAGGGTGTTACGTGCCAAAACCAGTTCTGATTATGAGGCACGCCGTAGTGGAGGGCTCCGGATTAATTTTTATCACCTGGGGTTCTTTAACGTGCACTACAACGCAAGCACACGGGCGTTTTTGCATTTCGCCTCCATCGAAATGCGGCCGCCGCTTGTCGTAAAGTGATTAGTTGAAAACTTCATTTGTGAAATTTTGTTAATTAATTGATTATGCATTTCGATTTGTCGCGCAAGTTATGTCCACCTCTTAGAGTAATCTAGCTCTATGACTAGAATTGTGCTATTTACGACAGACGACTTTTAAAAACTTGGAGTACGCTTAAGCTTCGCTTTTAAGAGTGGAACGCGATAGCATTCGAAGATCCCTGACTGCTTCTCACGCTTCCCGGCAACTGCAGCTTATGTAACCGTAATGTTTACCTGCAAACGCTGGCGGCGAACGCTATGCACGAAGGCGAGCTTTCTGCAAACAACCGTGCGGGGGCCGCTTGTTTGTGTGTGAGGTTTGTGTTTGAGTTCCCGCGTAACAGAATTACATTTTCTCGTATATTAGAACTTACAATCCGACGCTATCATGTCTGTAGGCTGTGTGTAAGTCGTGCTTTATGAATTTTCTGACGAATTTTACTTTGAGAAATTCAATTAGTTCAGCAACGCCTAAGCGCCACGTGGAGGGCTTGCGTCGTTCGGGATGCGTGGTTCGGGATGACTTTTCCGTGACGGACAACGCCGTCGAAACCGGATTTTCTGCGACACGGGGCCCTTCACGCTATCGCGTTAATATTCTGTATGATCTAGAAAAGGAAAATTGCCCAGTATACATTTGGGCGGAAATGTGAAATGTAGTTGTACCGCCTTCCGCTCATTCACGTGTGTCCGTTTTGCTGTTTCTCGCCTCTAGTGCGGGTATAGGCTTTGCTTCTTTTTAGTTTTATGTTGTCCCTACTCTCATGTCACTATTTTCCGCATGTGCCGCCGGCAAGGTATATAAAGCGCGTTTCTCAAAACAAAAACAAACAAAAAAAAAACATTTGAGTTGGGTGAGTTGGTATAGGCTTCCATTTTGCAATCACAACGAACACAAAGAAAACATATAGCAGGCTCGAGCCTGCTATATGTGTTCTTTGTGTTCGTTGTGATTGCAAAATGGAAGCCTATACCAACTCACCCAACTTACAGTTCTATTAAGCGAAATGCATAAGAGAATCCGAGGGACTCTCTTTCTTTTTTTTTTTTTTTTGCACCCTTACGAAGGAAACAGACAGCGGAGTCAGAGAAAGCATGTGTGAAATTATTTGTCATGTTAAATTGAAATGTAGAAATAAGGAGAAAAAGGAATTTGAAAGTGGACAAAAAGATGCACTCGACGCAGTGAGAGCCGAAGCCATACATCCCGCGCATTATGTATATGTGCGGTGCTTTACCCCATTAAGCTACCGTGGCCGGCGGTCCACCCGTCAACCTTCTTTTATTGATGTATGTGTGCGAGATTAGCCCTGGGAGCCCTGGGAGTAACAAGTCTTATTTCATACGCCCGACTAGGCGATTGAACGCGTGCTGTTGTTGAAGGATGTTTATTGAAACACTTATCCACTCTTGTCGGAGGACATCATTCACGTGGAGAAAAAAAAAAAGAAGTGATCGTACGTGTGTATGAAGGCTCCTTACTTGACGATTGTTTGACGATTATGATGATGATGATGTTTTATTGGCATCCCTTTGAAACGGGCGGTGACAAATTTTTACCTAATCTGCTTGAGTTACTCAGGTACGCTATACAGGCTTTTCATTCTAGCATTTTTGTATGCATCTCCTTAATTTTTCTCTTCCTCAAAACTTCTCTATTTACGTTGTACCGCTACCTACACCTGTAAAGGATCTGGTCGTATGAATCTCTTCCCTTCTTTTTTTCCACAAATACTCTAAACTTCTCTTCCTTGTCTCGACTGCTGACCGGTTGATGCTTTCGTCAACATTAAATCCAAGCGCTCCTGGAGCGTGTAGGCTACCTATGGGGATACCTATAGTGACACGTGACTTGGGAGTGTCAGCCAGCGCCACTCACGGCCATGACGGCGGCTGTGGAACATCCCTATAAACCGCACACGTCACGTATACTACGTGAACGTATGAACAGGCAAGCTGGCCAATAAAACCTTTTATGCTGCCTCATGGCATCAAGACAACCAAAGTCGAGGTCCTCACTATGCGATGAACGAGAAAGGAAACCGAGAGCCTCGGGTCCCCTTACGTTTTATTAAGCATATTTCTGATGTTTTCATATACGCCTCATTACGAAAAAAAAATAAAAATCAAATGCATAAATAGCGTTAGATTATTTGCAGCGACCTGAAGGCCTCAGTTTAAAACTGCTTTCAGAAAGGCCAGAAGTTGAATGCCCACCAACTTGGTTCGCCTTCCCTGAAATCACTGTTCCCGGGTCGCGCGTTAATCCCTTTCCTACTTGGTCGGGAATTCTGGGAAATATGGCGCCTTGGCGTCCCCTTTCCAGAAAAACGTCAACTTCGAGCACTGCCGGCCGCTGTTGGCCTAGCTACGTGCTGCTGGCAATAATCCTCTTTTCGAGCGCCTAGAGCTGACTTTCAGTCAGTCTCTGCAGCCGGTGCGAAAAAAAAAAAAAAAAAGAAACCATCTGACTTAGGCCAATCAACGGACCAAGCGCGGGGCTCGTTTACCGAAGTTGTTGGGAGCGTGAGGAAGGGAGACAGTTATGTCCAGGAATGGGATTCTTGTCTATATGGTTATTTTTTTGCGAACGTTAAAAACGTACACAAAACAACGCCCATACAACACATCAATCATGTGCGCGCCTCGAAATGAATACGGGATGCGCATCACTATTGCATTGTGCGTGTGTGCGTGCGTGCGCGCGTGCGTGCGTGCGTGTGTGTGTGCGTGTGTGTGTGTGTGTGTGTGTGTGTGTGCGTGCGTGCGTGCGTGCGTGCGTGCGTGTGTGTGTGTGTGTGTGTGCGTGCGTGCGTGCGTGCGTGCGTGCGTGTGTGTGTGTGTGTGTGTGTGTGTGTGTGCGTGCGTGCGTGCGTGCGTGCGTGCGTGTGTGTGTGTGTGTGTGTGTGTGTGTGTGTGTGTGTGTGTGTGTGTGTGTGTGTGTGTGTGTGTGTGTGTGTGTGTGTGTGTGTGTGTGTGTGTGTGTGTGTGTGTGTGTGTGTGTGTGTGTGACGCTAATGCTTGTCAAGGCACTCGCATATCCACAAGCCTAATGAGAACTGGCAGCTTTGTTCATGAAGGTGTTCACGCAGCTTCGAGTGCGCGTGTGTTCGTGCTGTGTTTGTCGCCCCAACCATTGCCTAAGCAACCATTGCCTAAAGCCTGCGGCCCGCTTACTGCCATTAACCACTAAAGATAGTAGCGATTAAAAAAAGCAGCGTCTCCGTCTTACTCTCTCTCTCTCTCTCTCTAAAAGAAAGAGAAAGAGTGCGACAAGTGGAAGAACAAAGGGAAACACAACGCCCGCGTTGTCTGATTCTTTCGCCCTCTGTTCCCTTCACGCTGTTTCGTTTTCGACGACGTTAACCTACCAATTCGCCCAGCTCGTCGTTTTGAGACACTGCTTGTCGTAAAACACAAATGGTCTGAGCACAAACGAAGCAGCAGAATACACAATGGAACAGTTCTACGTTGTGACAGACAACTGCAAACATCAATCTCTTTGTTTTAAAGTACTTGCTCGGTCATAGTTCGTAGCTAACATCTGTGAAAAATAGTGGTGTATCCATTCCAGTGCTCGATTCCAGGGTCAATTATCATGTTGCACAGAATATTTAAAAAACGAGGGCAGCTTGCACTAGTGGTGCAAGGCTGAAGAACCAGCGTAGCTGGGGGTCGACCACGGTTGACGAAGTTTTGTTAAGTTTTTGCTATGTACGCGTATTACTGTGCTATGCCGCTATTTTACCGAGTTTTGCTATGTATTGCTATGCTATGCTAAGATTTTAACGAAGTTTTGCTATGTAATGCTATGTTATGTCATGATTATTTTTAGGTGGCGCAAACGATGTGCTCGGCGCAGAGACACTAGGCAACGCGCCGCAGGGACGTCATGGCTTTTTTTTTCTCCGCCTACACGGCTGTGGGAGCTTGGCGATGTACGAGAAGTGGCGGTGCAGCGTGGCGCGGCCGGGCGCAGACATGCCAGGTGGTTGCTAGGCGACGAATAGTGACGTCAGCGCTAGGCGCAGCGCGAAGCGGCTAGGGGAAGCGATGCGGAAGTCTGAGCGGTGACGTCAAGACACCTGTGCGAAGCTCCTCGAAGCCAGGCGCAGCCTCGCCAAATGGTTGCTAGGCAACGCAGTGACGTCATAGCTCGGCGGAGTTTCTGCGAACGATTTGTAGCCGAACCTCGAGCTTAAACAGCTACGCTGTTAAAAAGGAACGAAAAAAAAGCTACAGAAATTCTGATAATTGTTTACTATTAAGTAAACATTGTATGGCTCGGCTGGGACTTCGCTTTTGCTTACTTTTGCTTACTTCCTTTTCCTAGCTTATGCGCGTATGCCCATAGCCACTCCAGTGGCAAAAAATGCTTCGGCTTTAGTAGACAATTGTCAGATTTTCTCTCCACATCCGGCCCCTGCAAAGCGATCGTACCAATGGAGCTGGAACGCCGGGCATGAGCGTTCCTCGACGCAATAGAGCGGCCGAAAGGTAACACACCAGCGGCCGCAGTAGTGGGTGAGGTGTTCCGTGAGGGGTGAGTGCATCGCCGCGATGCGATGTTACCCTCGCTGTCGCTCTCGTAAGCCTGTGTTTGCTATGCACGCGTTCCTTGACCTCGAAAGCTCTCACCTGCGTTCTAACTGTGCCTCGTTTTAAAGGCCCAATGAAAACGCACCAAGCGCCTCGACGCGCTCGCTTGCCCGCGAGGAGTTCATAACTCGAAGGATGCTCAGGCAGCGTTTCATTGAACATTGGGCCATCCCAAAATCTCAAGTTGGTCCAACCCCACATTTCACCAACCCCAAATCTCAAGTTGGCCCGCCCCGAAATTGAAGTTGGCCTACCCCCAAATTCCACTTGGGCCACCCCCAACTACAAACTTCACGTTGACCCACTCCGAAATTTAGGTTGGCCCGCATGCCAATTTAAGTTGGACCACCCCCAAATTTCTAGTTGTCCACCTCCAAGTTTCAGTTGGACCACCTCCAAATTTCAAGTTGACGAACCTCAAAACTTCAATTTGGCCCACAACCAATTTCAGTTTGCCCACCCCTTCTCCATGTACTTTTTATGGAGCCGTGTATATCTCTATGTGTATAGGCTTTTTAATTTTTTAATTGTTCCTTATCGCTTATAAAGCTATAAATGATCTACACTGACACTATTATAACAATTAAATGTCCTAACTTCGCAAATTACGCATTTTTGTGCAGAACAAGACATTATAATTTTCGCGTGACGGAGCTGGGGTACTCGCCAAAGAATGCTTACGCATTAAAAAATGACAGTTTCGCCCTAAGGGCGAAGCAATGAATGCGATAGCAACACAGCAATGTCATACGATGTAAGGTGAGCGGCTTTGGTAGCAATATAAATTGTAGTAAACATGAGCTGATTAAGTAAGCAGGTGTGCTGCGGCGTAAGTAGACCGACATGAAGAGAGACTCGATGAGCACGAGAAGGCGCGTGTGAAACGGTGATGTTGATGAGAAGCGCTTCCCGTGGGCAGCGCGTGCGAAGGGACAGACCTGTAGCGCTGCACTGCCGCGTTGGAAAATGTGGCCGGACTATTACTAACTGAATGAACAAGCGTGGTGTGAGCGTGCACAAACAAACATGAATAGATCACACTGAATGACTGCAGACAACGACTGCCAAAACGCTGGCAGCAAGCGCATACGCCGCAGTGGGCGAAGGTACGTGCGGTCTATCGCTTCAACGGAAACTGAGGGGCGAATGCACAGCGCATAAAGGTCAGAGCCGTGTGGAGATAAGAGACGGTGCCGGCGAGCGACAGCGCGGTTATTGGCAGAGTAGAAGTGCGCCCCCCCCCCCCGCCCCCGCTCCCTCCGGCGCTGGCTTCCCGCTTCCTTGCTTGCTTGCTTGCGCGTGGGAGATTGAGTGGATTGAGTGGGTTCGCTCGCTCTCTGTGATAGCACTAGCGCGCGTCTCCGCACGCTTCCGCTCGGGCATACGGCGCGCGGCGAAGATTTTATCTATACAGAACCTCACGGCGACGGCGACGGCGACAGCAGAAATCCGGTTGAAGTGTCCATATAATTGCTATCGCAATAAAAACACCCGATTCTAGGCTAATTAAAATCAGTGTAATTCGGCTCGTTCTCGCTATTATGCTTGTAAAGTTCTGCAGCCCCTTGTCTCTCCTCAAAAGGAGCGTGTTGGCTGTCGTGTTTATCTCTTCTAAAAGATGACAGCATTACATATAACCTCGACGACATCAGTAGTATCGCATGCGATATTCAGGTGTCATTCACTGCCGCATTCATTGATATACGAAACCCTCGACGAAAAGAAAGGAGTTACCTGGAAGCAGTCACCAGCGTTGCTCAGAGTATAGGGACGCGATGGCGACTTGCCTGCCTGAACAATTATTGTAAACTCTACCAACTCTAAAAAATGTGGAATTCCTACCATTACCATCATATCTAAGTATATGTGCTGTGTGAATACCTCTCCCAGCAATTGCCAATAGGCTCTGTGCTTTGTCTACGGACTCCATCCGATTGATGCCAATTTCCTAATCTCTTAAGTCTACCTATTCCTCTGCCAGCCTCAGCCCCGTTCCTTTTCCTTGACGCCGTTTTGGTTACTCTATATAGCAGACCATGTGCTACCTGTACATAGACCTGCTCAACTGCATCTCAATCCGCCTAATCTCCCCAGGCTACACAATACAAAAACATTTCCATACGCCGTACAAAACGTGCAATACGTGTATGGAGACGTAATCTAGAATATATTTCGAACTCAAGCCAGGCAGACGTAAGAAACAGTTTCTTCAGATGAAACGTGCCCCTTGTTTAGGGCTATATTGCCCCTTGTTTAGGGCTATTTTTATGCAAGCCGCGCCACTTTATTCTTGTTTGCTTGGAGACGGCTGCTTGTAACAGCGTCAATGCGTGTTTTTCGCCGTTCTAATACTTGTGAAATGTGTCTGTGGCAGCTTTCCACCATCGAATAAAGTTTACGATACGACGCAAGACAGACAGACAGAAAAACTTTATTTGTCGCAAGTGAGTTTGGACTCCTTTAAGTCCCTGGACCACCGCACGGTCCCACGCTAGGTCGAGATGTTCGCAAGTTGTCTAAGCGACCTTGAATGTCCGTTACACACCGTCTGATTACAAGAGCACGTGGAGTTCGCTGGTTGATAACGTTCTCGAGTGCGTTACAATCTAGACATGTAAATGCTCGGTGTCGCTGTTTCTTTGATCTGTGACCCTTGTTCAGAGCCCTGGAGTGAGAAGGACGTGAAAGGCGCATTGATGTAAAAAACTGCGCCAAATAAGCAGCAAGTTCAATGGAAATCCGCGAGGTGAAGAAAAGTCTTCGTAAAAGGGAATATCGTCAACCACCCGAAAGAAGTATGAAGCTGCAGGGGAAAACCATACCTCCAGCGCAGATGCTGCATCGAGTGTTTCTGAATGTGCTCGAAAACATTTCAAGGAAAAGTTGTGCGTAATATTAAATAAATTTGCACAAAAGACTTAAGACAAACAAAGTTTCGCTTTAAAACGTAATTTGCGCGAGACGAAAGCAAACACTACATGGTTTACAGGAAGAAATACCACGTTGCTCTAAAAGCCGGGGAACCGGCTGCACTCCGACGATTCGCACTAAGAGTCGTTAAGAAATAAAGATTATCTCTCTCTCTCTCTCTCTCTCTCTCTCTCTCTAAAGGTTCTCTGAAATTTCGTGAAACACCCAGTGTGCAGGAATTGTCGGGGCCTATAGGAGAAAGCGATTTACACACCCGTAATGCGTGTGTTACAACTGGAGATAGCTATACGCTGAAAGCACTCAGCTCTGTCCTTCCAGTTCACGGATTAAAAGGTGAATGAAGCCTCAGTGGCTATGGCGTTCTGCTGCCGAGCACGAGATCGTGGGTCCGATTCCCAGCCGCGGCGGCCAACATCCCTATGGTGACGGAATGAAAAAAATGCTCGTGTACCATGCATTAGGTGCATGTTAAGGAACCCCGCGGTTGTTCATTAATTAATCCTGAGCCCGCCACTACCGCATCACTCATAATTAATCCACTGGGCAGTTTCTGGACTTAACCCCCCCCCCCCCCCCCAATTTATAAAACTGCACAAATGTCTTAGTCAACTGTGGTGGGCCATGAGCAAAAAAAAAAAAAAAAAGGCACGCGGTTGCGAATGCTATTTTTATATGGGTTTCGCTGCGCATAACTCAAAGTAAAAGCAAAATTCTGGTAACTTAAAAAAAAGGTTGTCGCAAAAGATGGGTCGGGGCTTCAATCACGAAGTTTTCATTGGTTAAAACGACAAACAAAATATAAGAAGAAGAAGCCTTCTGCCAGTGCGGCTACGCACCTGTAAAGAAGTAGCAGACGACAGAAAGGTTGGCGGGCCACGACGCCCTCTCCCTGGTCACCGGGAAGGCATGCAGCAGTGCCACGTACACCACGGCGGCTGAGCGGACCACGGAGAAAGTGAACACGTTTATCCAGCAGCAAGCCACGGCGACCACCCAACTCCGAGGCGAATCCATGCTTATACGCCGCAACGCGTGCGCCATGCGACTGCAAGACGTACACAGCGCGCATGCAACGGTCTGCCAGACGGCAAGATACGAGAGAAGGCTTATCATGAGCCCCTCACTTTGCTCATGCTTTCCACTCGTCAGCCAAGTTGAAGAAACCCGTGTAAACGCGAATAACGCGGTATGACGCTCATGACATGCTGTAAAAACAACGTAAGTTATTTCATTGGACCTCTCGGGTAACGAGAAAGAAATTACAAGTAAGAAAGTGAGCGGGAGCGTCGACTCGTGTGGAATTTCTATTTAACTGATGAAATTAAAGTTAACTGATGAAGAAAAAATAACTGACGAAAATAAAACTGACTCGAGTTGCTTGGCTCGGGTAGAAAACAACCGGGTGTATCGGAGCAGTTCACGGAGCTAATTACAGCCACACAACGAGGCAGAGGTCAACGCAATGGGAAAAACAGAGACAGAGAGAGCGGAGAATGTGTAATTTTTGATACTCTGCAAAGAATGCCACAACGATACGAGTGCAACGCGTGTTGTAAGTAATTTAATATTACTAGTTACTGGGCTAGTTGGTTCATATTCTACTGGTCAAGGTTAATGAGTGCGGAATGAAGACGATGACCGTGGCAGGAACCAGAAAACGGAATAAATGCTTCTGTCCTGGTTACTTGTTTCTCTTTCGTTCCTCGTCATTTAGCGTTTATAATCCTTATCAGTACAACGCCTACAAGACAAGCCAAATAGCGAGTATAAAGCGATCCTGCCTCTTTAGTCGAACCGCCACATGCGCCCGCAATATGCGGCGCTGTGTTTTCAACAACTCGGCAGATGTTGCGGTACTGTACGGTCCCTACGCTACTGTACGGTCCCTGTACGCATTTCCGCTATCGCCGGAAATGCGCAAAAAAGTACCCGGTCTTCGGCGGGATCGAACCCAGGCCCACTGCGCGGGAGTCGGATACTTTACCACTGAGCCACGCAAGCGTTCTGTTGGGCAGCGGGAAAAAAACCCTATAAACGCAGACGCACACGATCCCAGTCTCCGCCAGTATGGTGGCGCCATCTAGTCAACGTGCCTGCAAACGCAGCGTGCGCAGCTAACCATCGACGCCAGGCGGACAGTTCCCGTCAGATCGTTCTCGTCAAAACGAGGCGAAGATACTGTCGCGAAGACCCTGGTGTGCGTGGTGCCGAAATTGGAGCTCCTCTTGAGCCACTCCACACGCTTACGCTGTGACTGTGCTGCGTGTGCTGCGCCGGCCCGTGACTTTTTTTTTTTCAGTGGGTTTCACCGCAGCACAGAACGTGGGAAAGCCAGCTTACAAAGACCAAGCTTACACCGATCCCCTTAAAGTCGGCTTCACTTGTAGACAGAATGCATTGCTCGGAAGACGTTTTCCTAGGGGCAATATAAGTCGTCTTATATTAAAATGTGAAGGCCCTCGCACCTTTTTTTATTATTTTATAATTGTTTGCTATTGCCCGGTCGCGCGCGCGTGTCCAAAACGCATTAGGCAGGCGAAGTTCCAATTTGACCTTTCGAAGATGCGAGCGCCATCTGGATAGCATTTTCGCAAGTAAATTACCCGAGCGCATCGTGTTGGTGTGGTAGAAATGCTAGAAAAGGGGTTTGGTGTTTCCTCGTAACAGAATTACGATTTCTCGTACATTTAAATTACAATCCGACGCCACCATGTCTGTAGGTTGTGGTTAAGTCGTACTTTAGCATTGTTCTGACGGATTTCACTGAGAAATTCAATTTTTGTTCACTAAAACCCTGCACCACGTGGAGGGCCTGCGTGGACGGGGTGGTTCGGGATGATTTTCTCCTTCGCTTACACCTTGCGCCACGCGGAGGGCCCGCGCGGTCGGAGTGCTTAGGGATAATTTTTTCCGCCACGGATGCTGACATCCACGCAAGCACCCCCGCAACGACGGAAGACGTCTCGTTTGCTATCCGACGTGCGTTCGCTCTCCGTGAAAGTGCGCGTCCCTCGCCCACTTTCACTTGCACATACAGCATACGGCGCGCGGCGATGATTTTATCGCCCTTGGACTTTATACGGAACCTCACGGCGACGGCGACGCCGACGGCAGAAATCAGCTTAGAGTGTCCAAATAATTGCTATCACAATAAAAGTTCACTGCACTCACGCACGCATGCACCTGCACTAAGCTATATATGCTCCCTGCGGGACCCATATATAGTAACTCTAACCTGCACGATCGTTCAACGCTCCGTCCGTCAAAAACGTTGTCATGCAGGCTGGTTAATGTCACGGAACGCAGCAGCGCTTTCATGACTTTGTAAATAGCAGACGCACAAGGTCGCGGTCCCAGGTTCCTATATTCAGTAAAAAGCTTTTCATCTAATTCCCATCCTCTTAACTTTGATGAGCAGTCGCGCAGCATATCCCCTAATGTTTCTTCTATGCCACATGACTATCAATGAAAGTTTCGTGCTCTGTTGGTGGTTTCTTCTGGGGCTGAAGTCTTTCTCTGTTTAGCTGCCTTTTCGTGCATCAGTAACAGTCAACGACGTTTGTGCTGAACCCTGAATACTCCTGCTCTGCTGGGAGATCCTCTTCGCAGAGCTTGCCATGGAAGAGATGGTCTTGTACTCGTCTGGTGGCCAGCACAGACCGCCCGCGGCTCCGAAGCGGATCAGTTCTTCAGTAGAATCAGACGCTGCTGATTATGAGCTTTCTTTTCTGACTCAGGATCGGAAGATTCGGATGCCTTTATACCTACCAAACACCGTCGTTTAAGACGGACGTCTCCGGCATCGTCCTCAAGTGAAGCGATTATCATATACAGCAGCATCGTGACAGTAGCTTTCATGCCCGTCGACGCAATGATAAGCCTGAGTGCTATCTCCCGACAGAAACTTTGTGATTTCTTCTTCACACTTGCCCCTGGACTAATCCAAGAGGTTTGCGTGAACCCTCGGAAAAATGTCATTGCCGTTGACACAACAGATGGTAAGAGAGAGAGAGAGGGATATAAGGAAGGCATGAATGTTACCCAGTCAAGAGACCGGTTGGCTACCCTACGCTGGGGGAAGGGAGAAGGGGAAGAGAAAGAAGGGAGATGGGAATGTGGTGCAAACTTTATTTGGGTTCTCTGAATATGTGGTGTTCACACGCGGCCATAAAAGTGTTTTTCTGAGCGTGAAAGAATCCCGAATATACACGCAAAATTACAGCGCGACTGGCCGCTCGAGGCACTTAGCGTATATTCGCGGGCTTCTTTCATGCTCGGAAAAACACTTTTATGAAGCACGTATTGAGCAACAGAAAGCTGTATTGGAAGTTTTTCAAGCTGCTCTACAATTTTCTGATTTACACTTTTAATGCAATAATATTTGGGAACCTAATAAACAATTAAGACTAATTATGTACTTAGGCGGAATTCAAAAATTGATCTGAGTATCTCCAAGCGATGGAAAACAACATTACCTTGGTTCTGTCCAGATACGTGGCATTTTCATATTTTTAAATCTTGGTGCATGATAGTCGGGGCACCTTGTATAAGCTATGCATTCCCTTGGAGAAAGTTACAGTCGTATTGCGCGCTGGCCCATCCCTAAATTTAGGTTGGCCCCCGTCCAAATTTGGAGTTGGCCCACCTCCAATTTCATTTGGCTCACCCCTACTATAAGCTTCCTCATGCATTTTCTATAGAGCCATGTGTATCCCTATGGATATTCCCTCTGATCAATTTTCTTTTGATTGTTCCTTATCTCTTATAAAGCTACCAATCATCTACATTTATATTATAATGATTAAGCATTTTAAGTTCGCAAATTACGCATTTTTGTTCAGATACAAGGCATTACACTTTTCGCTTGACGGACATGTGTTACTCGCCAAAGAATGCTTACGCATTAAATGTAGCGCTTAGCTGACGACTTGTAGCCGCTTGTTCAACCCGGCGCAAAATACGTCAGTATATCGCATGCTCGACACAAGCCAGGCTTCACACCTCCATGGACCAGCGCGAGCACTCAAACCTCCGAACGAACTTCTGCAGGACGCCACAAATTCGCAGCGCCATAACCACACGGGACGCAGCCGCAGCAAAGAAGGCGCGCAGCCGGAAGCGCTGCCGGTAGCGTGACTCGATCGCAGCACCGTTAGTTGTCGCGACTAGAGCACTGCACGGGCCGATTTTTGCGGCCCGGGCCCGGCCCGGGCCCGTTTTTACATTGGGCGGCCCGCCCGAGCCCGATCAAAACTTTTATGGCGAGACCCGAGCCCGGCCCGGGCCCGGAAATAATCTACGTTACCCGCCCGGCCCGGCCCGCCACCCCTTTACCTTAAGCCCAAGCCCGGCCCGAGCCCGACTCGAAACCGGCCCGAACCCGGCCCGAAACCGAAAAATACATGTTTTTCAGAGCTGAGCAGCCCGAGAATAACTCGCAGAAAGCCCGAGCCCGGCCCGGGCCCGGGTCAAAAAGCACACGCCGTGCCCGAGCCCGGCCCGAGCCCGTGAAAAAACTCCTCTACCCGGCCCGGCCCGGCCCACGGGCCGGGCCGGGCCCGGGCTTTCGGGTAAGCCCGAGCCCGTGCAGTGCTCTAGTCGCGACCACCACGGAGCCCATGTTATCAGCGGAGCTGTGAGACTGAGTTGGTTCTATTAACGCTGGTTCAAACTGGACTCTGTATAACCGCATTGATGCAGCCATACGGCGGCATCAAAACATCTTCGTCGAAAAAGCTGGGAGGCCTTATGTAGTTCGCTGCATACTGGAATTGATTTTGGAGGTGTATGGCGCATACTGAAGGCTCCCCGCACTCCCGAAATCTGCAAGAATCCTACAGCTGCATTGTTTATAGCGACTGACCAGTCACCAAAAGTTCTAGAGAAGGCATTTGCAGACCTTTTCGTCTCTCCCATGTCCAGCGACAGCAAAAATTGCGAGCTACCTTCTTTGACAAGTCAAATTAACATAACTGCTTCCTATGGGCCAGCCTGCCAGATGAACGAGGCAGACTTCCCTCTTGAGGACCTGCGACAAGCGCTCAGCCTCTCCATCCGCCGCGCTACCCCTGGTGAAGAAGGTGTGATGTACCAAGCATTGCAGAACATTGGTAAGAGTTTTCATGAACGTATGTTGGAGGACTATAATGAAGTATGGATAACCTGTGTAATCTCTGCTTTGAAATTGTCCGGGGAAATACCAATATTAAAGCCAGGGCGCCCTGTAAGACACCTCAAGTCCTACCGGCCAATATCCCTAACTTCAAATGTCATCAAGTTACTGGAGCTAATGGTCTTGTTTCGCCTAGAAGTCAGGCTATAGAGAAGCTAAATTTTTAGATGCCACGAGTGGTTTTCGTCGCTGTCGTTCAACTCTGGACAACATTTCAGAATTTGTCTCAGCACTTGAATTTGCTAGAGGAAACAAGCACTCCGCCTACATCGCTCTTCCTAAAAATACAGCAAGCTTTCGACTCTGTTCCGCATAAGGCGATTATTTTCGCACTTGCGACCGCTGGAATATCGGGTCGTCTGCTTCTACTTGTTCGTAACTTTCTATCAGAGCGCAAAATGAAAATGCGCGTTGGAGGAGCAATAAGTGAATCCTGAAAATGTGAAGTGCGGTGTCCCACAGGGCAGCGTTTTATCGTCACTTCTGTTTAACACCGTACTCGCCATGCTTGCCTCGGGACAGTGACTTCCCTGTGAGCATATCTATCTGTGCATATGATATTGCTCTGTGGATAAGCGGCCCTTCGCACCTTGGTCCGCGGCTTCGTGAAAGTTTGCAAAGAGCTTTGAACGCGACTTAAGAGTACTTGGGTGAAGTTGGCCCGCAGGTATCACCTGCTAAGTCGGATGCAATAGCATATCATCCCGAACAACGCGCTCGTCGAACAATGAGCCGACCGTACCTTGACGAGACGCCGATAAGCTGGGTGCGACAACACCTTTATCTGGGCTTAATTGTGGATGATGACATCTCTTGGCGTCCTGCCGTTAAATTAGTATGACGCAAATCGCAATCACTCCTTAAGTATGTGGCCGCCTTGACTGCTAGAGGTGCCGGCTGCGACCAAACAACGGCTGTGCAGGTGTACCAGTCATCTGTACTCTCAGGTACGATGTATGCGTTACCAGTCCTGAATGTGCCACCTAGTTTGATGGCCCAACTGCAACGAGATCATCGTGTTGCCTTCCGACTAATGCTTGGATTACCTCAGTGAGGCGCAATCTGTTTCATTACTCACTGAAGCGTTACCCCTGAGGCTGCAAGCAGGGCAGCGAGCTTAATGACATATTGAGCGCCTGCACCGCTCATCGAATGGTCAATCGCTCCTTGATCGTTTGATTCACCGTCCTTTATCTCACAAGCGAAAAATGGCGGCAATATTTATTTACATTGCAGGCAGCTATGAACACGTTGCTTCAGTTAGGCCTCTGCCTCCGAAAGATATAAACAAACACGTATTCCCCATTTATCTCACAATCCCTGACATGCACAACAAGTCTGATATCCCTGTTTCGGCAATGTTCCAATTGGCTCAGTCACACTTGTTCGAAAGATTTCCAGATTATCTTGAAGTATGGACAGATGCATCTGTGCACAGCGACGGTCAAGGCGCATCTGCAGCTTTTTCGGCCATTCCACTCAAGTACTACGTATACTTCATATACCCCATCCAGCCTCGTAACAACTGCGGAGCTAGTAGCGATTAATGTTGCACTGAAATACGCGCAAGAGGACTTAACCGCATCGAAGATTGCCATCTTTGACTCCTGCCCTTAGCAGATTACAACGCAGTCAGATTGATGGTCCAGTTGTGCGCAGCATTACTGACTCTGCCAACAAAATTGCATCACGTGGGATATCTCTCGTTGCCTAATGGACACTTTCACACGTAGGGATCGCCGGAAATGAAGAGGCTGATCGGCTGCCTTGGGCTTGCGCTCATAACGACTGTGTCTTTCCTGAAATTTTCTGCAAGCTTGATGACGCTCGTTTGCTGATTCGTCGCCACCTACTCAAGTAGCATCTAGACCAGTGCGTCACAAATGGAACGTTCCCGCCTCGTATTCGCAGTCGAGGCTTGCCTCGTCGTGCTAAAGCACTACTACTCAAGCTAACGGTTGGTTGAAAGTTTATACCTACAAGCACGTGTGGCCAGTCCATCGTGTACGTCTTGGTTGCTGCGAGCCACTTCAGCACCTGACAATGGAGTGTCCCGCTTTCATTGCGCAACGCACGTCACTAGTCAGGGACTGTCATCTCCTTAGCCTGCGGTGTACGATACTAGACGAATGTTTGTACCCCAGTGGTTGTGCGTCTCGACGCGATCAGGCTCATCGCGGTCTCCTTTACTTTTCTAGAAGTAACTAACTTAGGTTCGCGTTTGTAGGTTATTTCTCAGGCACTTTTTGTTCTATACTTTAACATTTATTGGTAGCGTGACCTGCAGTGACCGGCTATATTGGGCGTGACTTGTACTCTGTGTGTGTGCTGACCGCTCTGCCTTCCTTCAAATAAACCTCTCTCTCTCTCTGTGTGTGTGTGCTCTTCCTTTCCTCTTTCCTTCCCTTATTCCTATCTTCCGTTTCTATGTTTCTGTCTCCTCCTTTCTGAAGAGTAGGCCGGCGTTCTGCCCATTCCGGTGGCAGTTGCCAGCCTGCTTACCACTTTCCCTTTCCTGTCAAGTGTATATATGTTTTCAAACTACTACTACTACTACTACTACTACTACTACTACTACTACTACTACTACTACTACTACTACTACTACTACTACTACTACTACTACTACTAATAATAATAATAATAATAATAATAATAATAATAATAATAATAATAATAATAATAATAATTCACATTGTACGACAATAAAATTAGGAATTAATCGGCGTTCGTAAAAGCAACAGGCACCTTTTCGCAGGCAACTCAGTAAGTTACATGTTCATCAACATTAGAGAAAGGTACGTTGACCTTAGTGCGGTGATATCACGACGAGCAGAAATGAATTGCCAGTGATGGAAAAAAAGAGAAGCAGACAGCTCCAGTATGAAGGCATGTTCTATGAAAAAAAAGAGAGACAAAGGACAAATACGTGGCTGCTTCGAACAGGTATCAATGGAATGCTAAAGGCGTTTTTCGTTTGTGTTGCACTAGCGGCACCGTGACAGTTAGCTAATATGAAACGGACAGAACGATTTTGTACTGGTTTGAATGAGCCTATTAATGTGGCCTTGTGTAGATCCCAAACGCCAGCTTGCAGCTGAGAACCAACGTAAGTGGTTGTTAGCTATATGTGGTGTTAGTTATATCCAAGGTACAGTCTTTAGTTACAGGAATAACAAGATAGCGGTGCGATATTACAGATTGCAGCGAAAATCCGTTCAGTATAGTTGGGACAAACTGTGTGAAAGGTGGAATCCTTTCACCTGGTGGTTCGATCGTTACGACATTTGTTAGTATTAGGTTCCACGTGGCATCACTTCTTATTGTGACAGCTGTGGCGCGTTGCAAACCATGGAACACATTTTGTTGGTATGTCCAGCTTATAGAGATGAAAGTATTCATTTCGGCAGAATGGGCTCTGCTTCCCAAGAACCACTAGAGCTATAGGAGAAGAAAGGAAACCGAGAAGGAGGAGGAATAACCTTTATTTTTGTACAGCAGATTTGTGAGGCCTAGGCCTCTCTACCTAGATGACGGCCTCGAGCCCTTGGGCTCGGGCGCCATCTTCGGCCTGCTGGATTGCCTCAATTTGGTCTTCCGGTGCAGAGCTGAGCAGCGCGGTCTCCCACTGCTCTCTGGTCTTGTGCGTTTTATTCTGTGTGGGTGTCCCAGGACAAGCCCAAACCATATGTTGTAAGTCCGCCCTTTCTTGACAGAATCTGCATCTATCGGTGTAAAGTTCTGGATAGTAACGGTGGTAGGCCACCGGGTTCGGATATGTTTCTGTTTGCAACAAGCGCCATGCAATAAGCGCGAGGAAACCGAGGGCCCAATTTTTTTATCAGTCGTATCATAAAATCTAATAAACAAAGACACCAACGACAGCATAGGGAAAGTTACTTGCCTTATTATTTGAATTAAAGAAATTATAAATTAATGAAAATGAAAGTGGACGAAAAAACAACTGGCTGCAGGTGGGGCCAGTTACCACATCTTCGCATTACGCGTGCGATGCTCTTACCAATGAGCTAATGCGGCGCCAATTGAGCTACCGCGTGGGTTCGTGCCCCACCTGCGGTCAATTGTTTTTGAATCCACTTTCATTTTCATTAATTTATCATTTCTTTAATTCCAATTAATAAGCACAATTAATTGGCCCTATGCTGTCCTGCTGTCATGATCAGGGGATGCTGATCATGAGAGAGAAATTTACAGAAGAATAAAATTGGGTTGGAGTGCATACGGCAGGCATTACCAAATCTTGACTGGGAGCTAGCTTACCACTGTCATTGAAAAGAAAAGTGTACAATCATTCTATTCTAAGGGGCAGAAATTTGGAGGTTAACAAAGAAGCTCGAGAACAAGTTGAGGACCGCACAAAGAGAGATGGAACGAAAAATGTTAGGCCTAACGTTAAGAGACAGGAAGATAGCGCTGTGGATCAGAGAGCAAACGGGGATTGCCGTTATTCTAGTTGACATTATAGGAGGAAAAAACGGAGCTGGAAGGCTATGTAATGCGTCGGATGGATAACCGGTGGACCATTAGAGTTACGAAATGGGCGCTGAGGCAAAACCTCACCATCGCCACGGGGTAGATCTAGGCCCGATCGCGTTAGACCCTGCATGACCAAATAAAAGTTGTTCACCACCACCAAGTTGAAATCAGCTAGCGCAAGACAGGGATAAGTAGAGATCGCAGGGAGAGGCCTTCGTCCTGCAGTGGACATAAATATAGGTTGATGATGATGATGATGCTGTCCTTGGTGTCTTTTTTGGCTTCTTATGATAGAGATATGGATGAATATACTATATATAGGTCCTGTGCATTCTCCTTCCAAGTCAACGTCAAGTTTAAAATTTTATTTTCTCGTTCACCCACGACATTGGCATACATGACAAGCTCTAGTCTCCCCCGTACACACCATGATTACATAATTTATTACCGTTTTTTTTTTCTTAGTCCTGTTCCTCCAAATGGTAATTTCTGTCTCCGATTCCTTTCATTATGCAGAATAGCATCTAGGCGGCTACATATATACACGCCGGCAGAATTATCCAGATTTCATTAGAGAGCTTTCTCTCTCTCCTCTTCCTCTCTCTGGGCCTAAAGTCCGGTGCCGGTCATGAAGATTATTCAGGTCAGTTTGAAGGCACGTGACATCGGAGTAGTAGATATACCGATATCGTCAGCAAACAACTAATTTGTAAAAATGCTATCGCGCAAGTTACTTATTCGGTCGTCAGTAGAGGACCGTTTATTTTTTTTTTTTTTTTTTTTTTTTGTTTGTGGCGACTGATTTACATGATCGCACGCTAGCAGAAGCGCTTGGGTCTATCAGGAACACGCCACTGAAAGTGAGCGGCGCTGTTCCGCGAGGCTCAATTTCGGCGCCACTCTTGTTCCAACTTTATGTAACCCATTTAAGTGTACATAGTACACCCCCGCACCTATCAATATGCTCATTATTACAGTCGGCAAAAGCGGCACAGGATAATTACTGAAATCTGAACAAAATCTGAACATTAAGCACCTAAAAAAGTTCACCGACGATTACGACACTCCTTAATGCGAAATTTGAGCGCAGCTTTATACGTCGTGTTATCATTTCGCGATTTATTGGCTCGCGCGGGCAATCTGTCTCGTGCGGCCCGTTGCAGACGGAGCGAAGCCCCTTGCAAAACAAGTAACACTCAAGCACAATGATAGAAGGATAGCGGCGAGCAGAATCGGCGATCGTCGAAAATGTGATGTGCGGGTCAAGTGCGTCGGTTTTTATATGCATCACTCGTCGAAGGTTCCAGAGTAATCGCTGGTGACCGCGTGGCTTCCAGAAAGCACTACACAATTCGCGTCGCGCATGCAATCAGATTGCCAAAAGCTTTCGTGACAACAGCCAACGGATAGGACTATCGATAACATTTGATAAATTTCTAACACATGCAGGCGCGTCGTGCGTCGAGGGATAACGTTTAACATTTGCTAGCCGATGAAATGCAGTGACCGAAGAAAGAAATGAACAGACGACGCGCGGTACTCTGGCGCCATCTCGTAGCGATCGTCGGCACTATGCTTTTCTCTTTCATCCTTCGCTGTTGTGCTCGTTCGCTCGGTTACGACGCCGACGCTCGCCGCGGGAATGGGCCATCAATATCTGCGCTCTGAAATCGGGAAACGTTCCGGGACAGTGTGTGAAGCACCGAAATACGTTGTCTGTTTTTTTTTTATTTGCATCAAAATGTTTATCATGCTCTGGCCACCAAAACAAACGCTGCCTAATTCTCTACCATTGAAATCAATTGTGAAGAAAACCTCAAGCAGCTGCCTACTCGACCTGTGACATTCCTCCTTACATATATTCTTAAAGTTGGTTGGAGAAGAAAAGCTTGGCTTCTAACAGACTAGAAAGGTAAAAACATGAGTGCTCGTTTTACGTCCAAGTCGTAATCGCTATTTGCTGTTCTTGGCCCGGTATTTCTAACCTCGCAGTTGACCTCATAAATCCACGCTCATCAATAGTTCTCAAAGCCGCATAAGTGTGCCCGCACATGTCAAGCGTGTATCATGATCCAAGGGAAGGAGCTAAGAAGTCTGCAAGAAACCCAGACAGGTGCTGCCTTTGTTTCTCGCATTCTATATACCAAGCTGGACACTATGTATGCAAGATTGCGAGACTTGATAGCCAACCCCATCGATGGTTCTTGAATGACTTCGCACCCTCGTACAGTAGAACTTGGTGCAGCGTACATTATGGTACACACAAGACACAAAGTATCGGCCCAGAACAGCTTTTGCGTGCTAAAGTGCAATAGTCGGACGGATCTGCAGCAAACCTCAGCATTTCGTTCGTGAGTGCCTGGGATGAAAAATTCAGTTTCAGTTTAGAAGCGGACGCTTGATCATGAGGCATTGTGGCAGACGCCGCATGACACGTGATGCGCATGAAATATATGGGTACTTTCACAATTCTTGCTATTCTGGAAGAATAAACAGTTTGCAGCACAAGTGATTCGGCTGCCGTGAGCACATAGGCAGAGGAAACCAGCAGTGTTCTCTGCCAAGGCTAAAATATTATCAGCAGTTGAGTGGCGAAGTACAAGCAGGTCTATTAAATCACTGAAAACATTATAGAAAACATGGGCAACACGGGCAATTTGTGATATTCCGGGACATCCAACGTGAACTTGGGAGATTTCGGGTGAACAAAGTTGCTGAAAACCAGGTCCAATCAGTTTGGTAGATGAATATACGTAGCTGACACTACATCAAGGCACTTTTCGAAACCGGGACATGTCCCGGAAATCCCAGCTCTACTCATGACACACTGTTGATATCAGGGCCCGTAAATTACTCTTAAGCAACAAACTTGCTACTTACAGAAGCTGTTATATTGAATTGGCATCTGGACAATAACATAGCATCTACCCATGGCCCGCGTCCCCGTGACTAGCTTGGCTGCATACACAATATGCGGAACATTTTAGAACCTTTTGCGTTCCGCTATGGGTTGAATAGATTACCGCGCGTTGCGTTTTCAGTTAATAGGCGTAAAAAACATAGGTGTTATTATATAGAACAAGAACATAAGGTACGGCTTGGCACTTGACCTTTATTGTACCACAGCATTCGTAATTACGGGGAGAAATTACGTGTCTATTTTAGGGGCGAAGCACCTTAGGGCCGAGCCTTGTCCCCCCCTCGTAGGTGCCCGTAGCTCTGGTTTGCATGGAGACCGCTAGGGGAGCTGCGGTGCACAAGGGCTATATAAGCGCTGTATATACTGTACGCATGTACAGCACACACACACACACACACACACACACACACACACACACACACACACACACACACACACACACACACACACACACACACACACACACACACACACACACACACACACACACACACACACACACACACACACACACACACACACACACACACACACATATATATATATATATAAACATATTGTACGGGGGATTCACGGTTACCCGAATGATCCCCCGGTGCTTCGCCAACTCATCATCATTCACTTCGTGGATATGCGGTGTTTTTTTTTTGTGTGTGTGTGTGTGTATCGGTTTCTAGTTAGGTGTGCCTCACCGCCGGACACGGCACCTCAAGCCTTTGCCTGGTCTTCGCAAGCTCGTGCTGTGTAATGTACCATGCGACAATTAACTTGTCTTTATTATTATTACTATTATTATTATTATTGTTGTTGTTGTTGTTGTTGTTGTTGTTGTTGTTGTTGTTGTTGTTGTTGTTGTTGTTGTTGTTGTTGTTGTTGTTGTTGTTTAAGTGTGCGCCAGCATTCAGATCTTCGGGTTGTTCCTGCGCAGGTAAATAATTGATTGATTGATCGATCGATTGATTGGTTGATTAAAGCGAGTCGAGTCGCATGGCCAGCACCAGAGTGTAAGCATTCCGGCAGTAAACCTTTCAAAAGTTGTCGCAGTTTCACCTGAAAGGCGAAGCATGAATTGCGATAGCAAATCTGTAGAGAGCTATACGGAGTAATGATATTAGCTTTATCAGCTGTATAAACTTGGACATGCAGCAGCACCGGCAACGCGCTGAACTGTTGTCGACGCCGTCGGCGTTTTGCCCGCGTTCGCTCAAAATGCATGCGGCGTTGGTGACTGTTGCCGGAGCCTCTGATATAAATAGGCACTTGGTGCCGCAACTAAACGTCGCCTCCCTTCCCCCCCCCCGCGGCCTTTCGTGCGTGAGAAGAAGGCGCGTTTGCTCTACATATATGGTGATTGTAAAGGAGGAAAGAGACGCCTACTTCTGCAGCCCTTAAGGAAGCACGGCGCAGAACGCGCGTTTGTTCTCCGCCGTGCGTTCACTCCCCGTGAAAGAGCGCGTCCCTCGCGCCCTTTCACTCGCACATGCAGCGTTCGGCGGCGCGCGGCGACGATTTCATCTCCATTGACGTCATACGGAACCTCACGGCGACGGCGACGGCGACGGCAACGGCGACGGTGACGCCGACGGCAGAAATCTGCTTTTGAGTGTCCATATAATTGCTATCGCAATAATAAATGAACCAATCAGTCCTGCTTTTAACGCGAACGTGCCTTGCCAAATTCTAGCACGACTCAATGAACATAGAGAGTGCATGTGTGACGCGGGTATGACAGATTGGAATCGGAGACTACTGACAAAGAGCGCCTAAACAACCCATTTTAATAGTTTTTTTTAATAGTTTGCTAAACAAAAACTATTCTGGGATAGACTCGCTTGGAAGCCCTATATACCTATATCACTGCGTTTCCTAGCAGGGACGCGATAAGTGTGCAAACTGTGTTTTTAAATAAAGATTACGTGCCTATGCAAATGGCAATTTTCTTTAACCTTTGCACCGCTGATCCTACTGGAGTCTTGGCGTGATAATTTTCCCACCGAAGCACTTTAATGTGTGTTGAAAATGCAGCAATACAGCTCAGACTCATTGTAGACACGCAGAACACATGCGCAAACAACTGGTTAGTCAATCATTTGGTGACCTGAACGACTGCTTGATCTAACTCTTGTCCTTTGCTGCTCATGCGCTTGCTGCGCTATTGTGATAGGTTGTATAAATAACTTGCCCTGCAGCGTTCGAGTCTCGGTGTAAAATCTATTCTTTATTGCGGAAGCATTATATGGCTGGCTCATGAGGCGGAAAATCCGGCGTAGTTGTCGGCGTGACCACGATGTTCGAAAAGGCTGCGAAACCTCGACTTTTGGAGGAGTCGAACCCACGACATTTGGGGTTAATTGAGGCACAGTTAATTAAGGTAGATTTAATTAAGGCACTCGAACTGACGACCTCTTTCACGCCGACATGGGTCACTGTAGATGCGAGACTGGGTGGGCACCGCTGTTGGAAGAGACTCTTTGACGCCGACTTGGAGTACCGGGTGTATGTTACAATTTGGTCTGTGCTGGCCTCCAATGAACATCTTTGATGCCATATTGAACACTGGCCATGTACCTTGAACGAACGTATTTGGCACCAACTTCAGTAACCAGGTATGTACCGCTCTACAATGACAATCGTAGGCACTGGCATGTGAAAGAGCCGTGCTGAAAGAGCACAGGCGTCACGCGGTGGTCGCAATGCTTTCCCATTCATCCGCGTAGGGATAACTAAGTGGCCCTTCAATTTTTGTCCTGACACTTCACTTAAAGTCTAAAGAAGGTGTTATGAATTATGTGTTAGGGTTATCCCATCTCAAGCGTACAAAGTGGTTTCACAATTATGCCTGATCATTTCGAAGGCATGCTGGTGACGAATGACGTAACTTTTCGTCTTCAGCATCATAACAGCCATGTACTGTTCATCAAAGAAATATATCAAGAGATAACTAATAAGTTACTCATTAATCCGTGTCTACAATGCAGATAATTCAAGCCAAGTTTATTAACGCTGTCTGGTTCTTCACCGTCACTACAACGTGACACCATGTTACATTCTAATGATATACAGGAGGAGGTCCCGAAGTTAGCGACTGTAACGGGGCCTCCTAATGTTCAAATTTTAGACCTTAAGCTGGGAGAAATGAGCACTTAAATCTTAGGCGCCTTTCATGGCATCAAAAGTTTCATTTTTTTTTCCTTGTAGCAAAATTATTCGGGGTTACTATTTCCGCGCCTTAACAAAACGTCCACTTCTTTTATTTCTATTAATGAATCTGAGATCAGTCGCCGAAACGCCTAGTACACTTGATAGGAATGCGCGTGTTTTCAGTGTCAAGTGCGAACCCTCCCTTGTTCAGGGCACTGTACGTGTGTCATAGTGTTCCGTTGTTCTATTACGACCCACCGCGGTATAGCTTAAGTGGCTCCGAGTTTGCGCTGCTAAGCTCGAGGTCGCGGCTGCGAGTCCGGCCGCATTTTGATGGGCGCGAAATGCAAAAACGCTCGTCTACATAGATTTAGGTGCAGAGCCCCAGATGCTAAAAATTAACACGGCGTGCCTCACAACCGTACCGCGGTTCTGGCACCTAAAACCCAAGAATATAAGTTACTTTTTTCATTGTTCTAATGTGTGGTTTCGTTGACTCGTGTGTAGAACATTGAACACGTTGTGATATTTTACTGTCTTCAGTGCTTTTGTGCCTTTAGTGTTGCTTGCCCTGCAGCAAGGAGTAGCCGGCGCAAACAAAAGCGCCAACTTCACCTTTTATAGTTTCATATCAATTAAAAAAAGTGACCCAGAAAAGCAATCGGAGATGGCATTCACAAAACTATTCTTTCGAAAGTACCGTCCGTCATCGTTTATAGCGGAGATGGTCGTCTCGTTATCACATCAGTTCGTTATATCAAGACTGGCAGGCGCCAAAGGCCGGCCAATGAGGAAGCGCACTCACGTAAAAGAATTGCTTTGTGAACATGAGCCCAGATTCTGAACGAAGCACTATGGCATGTTTGAGTGGTCGTTTCAGGGTGTCCGGGCAACGCCACAGAAATTGCGAGGCACAGCTTCGAAGCATGCATTGCGAGAATAAGCGGATGTGCTATTCCAGACGCCATCAGATTCTGCCCATAATATACTGTCAAATTCGCCATCTTGTCATCTCTGATTGGCTCACAAGGCAGCTACGCTCTCTCTGACTGGCTGAACATGTAAACGTGACGGAATTTGACAATATATGTATACGCAGGAATCTCCCCACACTAAGAAAAGTTTGGACGCTTTGGGGCTTATCTCGTCCCCGAACAATAATCGTCACATATATCCAGCGCGTCGAGTTTCCTTTCTTTAACGCTGCGCGCCTGGTACTTGCAGGTCGTGAACGGCATGTGCCTAACCACGTGACACAGCGTTCTGGACAGGAAAGCAGAGAGAAAACAAGCTAGGCAGATGACGACTGTTGTTTGAGGATTACATACATACGCCCGAAAGGGTCTAAATGTTTCTTAGGGCACAGAATAGCACACCCCAGTACAAATAGCGATAATTTGGCTTTATTGTTATCACTGAAACCCGCATATCACAGCTTCAAATGGCCACAAAAGCGCTGCGGCGATTCCCGAGGACAACCTGTCTGTGACAAAGCGCCGAGAATTTTCATTACGTCGGCGACTCCAGTGCACACCAACTCATGACTTTCTCTGCATGTGTTAATATTTTCCTCCCATTTTCCGTACTGCACGGTGCCGATTAGCCAACCGGGCTCAATCTCCCTGCCTTTCGTTTATCCTTTTCCCTCCCTCTCTATCTCGCTTATGCTAGCAGCAACGCATATTTCTTGCCTTGAACGACCTTTGTAGCGCTGCCAGGGCGCTCTGAAACGACCAATCGAATGTGCCGTTACGGCACAACGTCGCAAAGACAACTGGTGGTCGCGAGGATATTTACAATGATGCACTCTTCTTTTTTTTTTTCGCCGGTGAAACGCGAGAGAAGAATTGAAGATGGCTGGCGAATCACATTCGCCCTATCTCCAGCTCTTTTCTTCCGATGTGAAGATCGCTGCCAGCTTTGGCCAAGTCCGCGATGAAGGTTCTCGCTTTTTATGTGACGCGCACCGTTCTTTCACGTAATAGCACAGCCACAGTAGGGACATGCCCAACGTCACGCCGCCGATGAGACCGAAAAGGCCTTCGTAGTCTCCGTGAACGTCTCTGTACAAACCTGCGAGGACAAGATCAGCGTTTGTAATCACACGTGTACTTGGGACCACAAAAGATTAAGGCCAAGAAAGAGAAGGCAAAGAAAACAAAGCGCATCTTCAAGTGCACACCGGCAAAGTACATGGACCGATCATCCTTGCAACTGATTTCAAATCGTAGAACAAGCCTTTCCACTTATACATTCGCACGCAACAAAGACAACACGACGCGGGAAGTAATCGAAGCTGATTTTATCATAACAGCAAAACTTGCCAGTGTAAGTATCGGTAACTCGTCTCCTGAAGAAATTGCATTCTTGGGGCGAGGGCATGAATATGTTAAGAGGAACCGGGGATGGTAACGCTTTTTTAAAATATATATTCTTCCGCAGTAAATCAAGTGGAAGTGGTGCACTGTGCTGTCATGTTTCTCTTTTTGTCCCGCCAAGTGTTATGCGTTACAGCATTCTTTATAGGCGTAGTATCAACTAGTTCAACCACCAGGGCTTTTCTTAGGGTCATACTGCGATGAAAAAAAAAAAAAAGACAGAATTTTGTAACGAATATTTCCCTTCGAGCCTATCTTATCACAATGACAATTCGATGCGAGCCATGCAATGGCAGCGAGCGAGAAGAATAGGTAACAAAAATAATCGCTATAGGACGTCTGGGAGGTGGAAGACTGCTTTCTACGCGGCCCTGTCGTTTCGCGAGGAGTGATTATCAACTAACAAATTTAGATTCTTGCTCTCTCTTTACCTACCTTAATCTGGAAAGTGTCAACCATATACAGCCTGCGATGGCTTTGATGTGCTTCCAGGAACGTTTATCAAGCACGCTAGATTAGCATAGCGCAAATTATTAATTACTCCATACATCTACGCCCTCCCCATGCGTACGGTCTGCAGTAACATCACCGCCTATATTCTTCTACGACGAGAGCTGAAAACGAGCATTTACCTTGTGTGAGCGTCCCCTATACATAGACAAAACAACGCCACCAACATCCTGTCCCGACACCGAAAACCCGTCGTGTGGGTGCACGGACTGTCGCCGCTCCCGGCTTATACATGTCACTCGCTTTGGATTTAGTGGAATGTGTGCTCTAAACATTTTTTTTCTCTTGAACTGTTTAGAAATTTAGCTTGTACTAAGATCTATAGTTCACAGAGAGGGACAGAAGACAGGAGAAAGGCAGGGAGGTTAACCAGATGTGAAGATCCGGTTTGCTACCCCACGCTGAGGAGAGAGGGGAGGAGCGAGTAAAGTGATAGAAGAGTAGATAATCGACGTTACGATTGCATATATGAATTGTTCTGCACGGTTACTTACACCTGTTATTGACGATATTGAGACGCACATATTCTTTTCCATTTTCTAAAGAAATGATGGTTATCATTTAAGGATAGTAGTTTTATTTGTTTCAGTACCGCATTAAATTGTTTTTTCTTTGCAATGTTTGAACGAGACCTTTGTCTCGTTCACGGCGACAAGTGCATGTCCAAAGCCAGGCACCAGACATCAAACCCTTATGCCACTGCCTAGCTAACACTCAGACAATGGCATACTTCTGCTCATGCAACATCTCCTAGATTAGGCGAGATGCATCGGCGCTTTGAGTCGTGGCGTAACGCCGGAGTGGGCGAGTATATGCGCTTTATTAAGGGACGTAAGCGACGCTTAGCGCGCTTTAAAAAAATCACACATTTTTCAATGGCCTTTCTGGCTTCTAGCATAACGTCACGGCTCAAATTTCGCTGTCGCCTCACGCTCGCTCCGGATACTTTCATCTTGCCCTCCGCGCATGGTTCAAACTCCCCAAGTAGTGCAAGCATACAAGCTGATTTCGCTCACCTATAAGCGATGGCCTCGCGAGCCCTAGGAGCCCTGCGAACGTTGTCGCGATGCCGAAGCAGACGCCCAGTTTGTCGATGCCCACTAATTCCATGAAGAACACCGCGATGAGTATTAGTGTCGAGCCGTTGCACCAACCGGACAGTACGGACAGGGCAACGTGACAGTAGTACTGGCTGCACAGCGGCATCACGTAGAGCGAGGCGCCCCACAGCACAAAGTGTGAGCCCATCATGGTGCTCTTGAGTAGGAACTTCCTGTCCGTAATCCAGCCGGAGCCAAGTCTGGCCAGCAGATCAGCCACGGCGTAGGCAAATATCAGGTACACGGCGTTCCACTTGGAAACGCCACGGTCCACGGCAAAGTCGACAATGACGGTCATGTATGTGCTCATATTGAACAGTATTATCGACAACGAAAATGAGATCAGATAGAATGCCGGAAACAGTAAGAACGATAGCAGTGGGCTTCTCTTTCGACTTGGTGCGCCCTTCTTTATTGTGACTCCCGGCGTAAGATTCTTAACAACTTTTGGCTGGCTGGAACCTTGGGCATCCAGCACTCGCAATTTCGCGCTGTCGCCATCTTCCTCATCACTGCCCACGTCGTGTCCTTTCGTCCCTGAACTCTTGATTTGGAAATGAACTCCATTAAGTCCGTCATCTCCGTGCGTCCCAGGGTCATCCTTTATATCAGAAAACTCAGTTTCAGTGACCACTGCAACGTTTCCGCGAAGGCTCCTATCCTCAGATTCCTCGCACCTTTTTATCATGGCGTCTACTTCCTCTGGATATTGCACCGTATCACCGGTGCTGGTCGCGTCATCGCCCCTGAGTGGTGGCCGAGGTGTTTCCGGTTGCGCTTTCGGCGCGGTTCGCTGCAGAAAAGCTCCAGCCACCGAGTTGAGCATGAGGGCGCCGACGAGTAGAAGAGCACCGCGAATGCCGTAATGGTCCGCGAGCAGCTGTATGACAGGAGGGAAGATGAGACCTCCGATGGTGAAGCCCGCGTTGCTGATTCCGGAGGCCATGGCGCGGTACTTGTGGAAGTGCTGGTTGATCACGACGCTGAAGAGAGCTAGCAGGCCGATGCACGTCCCTGCATTTGATTACATGAGATCAACGAATGAGGTTGGCGGCACAGACTCATTCGGTTCGTTTGCTTTCATGCAGACGCCGTAGCTAAGCATTCAGTGTGTCTGCATCGTTCTTATATTGTCATTCCATTTCATTCTTGCACTTGGTGACCGCAGAATTGACGGCCGACAAATGAAAAGAAGGCGCTCACCGTGGGTGACGCCAAGGAAGATGTCCAGGAAGATCATCGACTGTGCAAAGACGCAAACGGACACGGCCAGGGAACCACCGAGGCATCCTATCACCGTCAGTTTCCAAATGGGGATGTACCTCGCGAGCACGCCAGCGATAGGACCTGCGACCACCAAAGGACAAAACATCACACGGAAGCTCTGGGAACACGTACTTTCAGAAGACAATTGCGCCCCTCAGCAATGACAAGGTTGCTGTCTGGGCCATAGTTGGTGACTGTCGTAGCATTGACGCACCATGCTACGATCTACACAAGGCGCATAAACTACCCTTTGACAGGGTGGCCAATGGGAAGGGTGCACTCTTAACCAGACAATGAATTCATTCGTAGAGAAGCACACTTCCGTCGTCAAGTTCTTATCTTGCAAGGCTTACTCAGTCAGGGGTTTTAAGAGAAGGGAGTGGCGACGCAGGAATACGTAATTATGATACTGCCCTACATACGAACTACGATCAACACGCCCTTGGCCAGTGGTAAGCCTGGCTGTCGTGATTTCCTTAACTACCTCCTTCTCGCATTCCGGCGGCCTACAAATGCTCGTTAAATGTACTTGAGACAAGTCAGGGTCGACATATGGCTACCGCCGGCGCGACACCCCCGAAACATGACGTCGGTAGCCGTTTGCATAAGAACGACAGTGGCCCATTTTCCAGAGACACAGCACCGCTAGCACTATGGCGAAGCCTCGTGTAGCATGTTTGAAAAAATAAGTACCTCTCGCGTCACCTGTTTGCTCGTGCAACGTCTATATATAGAAGGTGCCGGAGCGCGTCTCTGGCGAGTGGAGGAGTGACCCCATTTGATACAGTCGTGCAATGCGTCTTCCTTGTGCATCATTCTTGCTTATGTGAATGCAAAACGCTAGAGATGCAATGCGATGCACTGCTGGGCTCGCGGCTTTCGCTGACCACGGAACCCTGCAATGCAGGACAATCTCGGAAACCGCGACGGCACGATAACGTCGTCGCATACAGACCCTGCGGCCCGGAGCCTATAGCTATATGAGTGTCGTAAACGTCGTGATAACATAATGCTCGTGGGTGTCAGCCGAGCCGTTAGGTTGCAAATGAAAGTACTGGTGGCAGAATTCACCGACCACTGAAGCAGAGATCTGCCTCTCTATATTTTTAGGCACCAGTTCTGAACCAGTCCTTTTCTCTCTCTCCCTCCTTGTTTTTTTTTTTTTTTGTCTTTTTTGAGCGCGCGCTGCACGTTGAAAGAAATGGTCTAGACTCACATGTGTCTAGCGGGTATCGCTGTTTTAACCGACCGGTATGTTGCTACAGTTGGTGGGACCATGGCGCTTAGGTGACGCGGACAAGGACGAACAACAAGGGCGGGCGCCCGTCCGTCCTTGTCTTTCTGCCTTGTCCGCGTCACCTAAGCGCCATGGTCCCAATAACTGTATCAAACCAGCTAGCCCAAAACTTTGTACGCCTACATGTTGCTACAGTTTGTCTTCCGCGCACTGACACGAGCAGCATATTATAAAACTGTATAGCGATGCATATCGCTAGGATTATTATTATCTATTAATATACTTGTCGAGTTACTCTGCAGTCATTCCTTCCTGCGGTTTTAGAATGTTAAGAGCCCAAAGCACATATGGTTCGTCCTGAAAAACAACCGGGCACCTACGGCCAATCTAAACACACCCGAGACCACTCTTCGCTCGAGACAGCAGCTGACTTCAAGCCGTGAAATAGCTCCCATGAGGATATAGCCCTGTAAAGATTATGAGGGCCAATACAAACGCACTCTTCTCCCTTCGCCACTTCAAAAAATTGGGCGTGTCATATGAGGCCCACGTTTGCCAAAACGATGTGCCGCAATGGCTTGATACCTTGTGATACAAAGTAACTTCTCTGCCTATCCACAGATGGCGCCTGGATGCGTTAATCTCAAACTGAGGGCAGATTCTTTCTTTCTTTATGTCTACGGTTAGTTTCGCAGCTCGCACGATAAAAATCAGCCACAGTCGTATTGGACGCGCACCTGTAAGGAAGTAGCAGACGACGGACAGGTTGACGGGCCATGACGCCTGCTCCCTGGTCACCGGAAAGGTACGCAGCAACGCCACGTACACCACGGCCGCCGAGCGGACCAGGGCGAAAGTGAACACGTTTATCCAGCAGCACGCCGCGGCGACCGCCCAGCTCCGAGGCGAGTCCATTACGCCTTCGCAGCCTCTCCTCGCTCCTTCAGCTGCAAGGTGCCCCTCCGAAGGATGTTTATCACCCTCCAAGATACGAGAACAGCTTATCGCGACCTTGTATCTGCCACAACGCCTCCGGTCTGTCAACCAAGAGTCGCAGACTCAGCATGTGAAATATCCTACATTGCGAAAGACATAGTCACAAAAGAAGACTTACTGCTCAGATGCGAGCGAGACAGAAAGGGTATATCGCGAGTATCAGGTTTGCGCGTTCCTTCGCCTTTTCGTTGAATGTCTTCTCGCTCGAATGGAATCGCGCTTCACCGAACGGCGCCTGGATTCAAAGCTTCCGTGCATCCTTTCTCTCTCTCTTCTCCCTTCATCTTGACGTAGGGTCCAATGCGACGCTTCACTACAGAAATAATAATATAAAAAAACACTGTCCGTTGGCTTATCGCTTATGCAATGATATCCACGAAAGTTGTCGATCGCGAGAATGCACCTTCCGATTTCGAAACATCCCCGAGTGGAAGAACATAACCTCTGCGAGGAAAGGCTCTACACCAACGGTCTGATAGAGAAAGAAAGGAACAAGATTCTCGTGTGTAAAAAGAGAGAGAGAGAGAGAGGAAAAGAAAAAGCCAGAAAGAAGGAAAATGAACCGAAAAGACAGACAGCTTTTACTGCGGTGACGGTTCATGGGGCTACCGCGCTTCCGCTAAGAGGACGTCCAGGGAACATGTTATTGTGGTCTGTCAGGGAGGGCGGCCGTCATGATGATTGATTATTAGTTTATATTTCTTCATACGTCATTGTAGCAGTAGTCTAGTGTCGCCCAGCGGCGTCATACGCGCTAAAGATGCCTTTTCAGGCACGACAGTGCAAAACCGTCGTGTCCAGGACAGCCTCTCTCCAGACAACGCGTGAGTCATTTTTAGTTGTTCCCGTGTAAGGTCTACACAAATTCATTCTATTGCAGCAAAGTTGTTGGCGCGACTATATACGCGCTCAAAAACGCTATGTGCGTGTTTTGGCGGTGCACCCGAAAAGATTAGATTATTCGTTGGGTTTATATTTCACAATGCTCATCATCACCCTATGTTTATGTCCACTGCAGCACGAAGGCCTCTCTCAGCGATCTCCAATGACCCCTGTCTTGCGCTAGCTGATTACAACTTGCGCCTGCAAATTTCCTAACTTCATCACCCCACCTATAGTTTTCTGCCGTTCTAGACTGTGCTTCCCTTCTCATGGTATCCATTCTGTAACTTTAATGGTCCACCGGTTATCCATCCTACGCATTACATGGCCTGCCCAGCTCCATTTTTACCTCTTAATGTCAACTAGAATATTGGCTATCCCCGTTTGCTCTCTGATCCACACCGCTCTCTTCCTGTCTTTTAACGTTAGGCCTAACATTTTTCGTTCCATCGCTCTTTGTGCGGTCCTTAACTTGTTCTCGAGCTTCTTTGTTAACCTCCAAGTTTCTGCCCCATATGTTAGCACCGGTAGAATGCAATGATTGTAAACTTTTTCTTTTCAACGACAGTGGTAAGATCCCAGTCAGGATTTGGTAATACCTGCCGTATGCACTCCAATCCAATTTTACTCTTCTGTAAATTTCTTTCTCATGGTCAGGGTCCCCGGTGAGTAATTGACCTAGATAAACGTACTCCTTTACAGACTCTAGAGGCTGACTGGCGATCTTGAATTGCTATTGAACACCATCTTTTTCTTCTGCATATTAATGTTCAACCTCACTATTACACTTTCTCAGTTAAGGTCCTCGATCATTTGTTGTAATTCGTCCCCATTGTTGCTGAATAGGACAAATGTCATCTGCAATGTCCTATTCAGCAACAATGGGGACGAATTACAACAAATAAAGTAAATAAGTGGCATGCTAGGGGCGATGTGGAGGCAAATTTAGAAGTCTGTATATTAGTCAGGGGCTAAATGAAAATTTATAATCTCTTGTTTTCTGCCTATTTAGAGGCGTTTATGTAAAAACGCTTACAAAAATAAAACGTCTCCTCCTCCCTGGGAGAATCGAAAGTGGCAGAGATTTGATATTTAGAGAGAATGTGTACCATGTTATGGGTGAGATGTTCCAAAAGTTCAAGGTGTCTGGAATAATCATGTGCTCTGAAAAATATTACTGAATACCAGTTTTCCCCATACTTTCATGCGTTATACAAGGCACGTAGTTGTTTTTTCCCGCTCTCCTCGGTGAACTAAATTAAGCATGTTGTTTACATTTCGTTAAAATAGGAAGCACGGTATGGGTGATGTACGAGAAAAGTTTAAATTGTGTAGTGTAACTAAAACTTTAGCGGAGAGTTACTTACCCGAGTGTTCAAGAGCATTAAATGTTTTTTTTTTCTTTCCACTGTAGCTCACTGGCTACGGTGTTTAGTAGATTTACGAGCTAATACTATCAAGATCCTGAGACCAACCACGTGAGAGCACCGGCATTACCTTCGCGCGACGCTGCGGGCGAATGCCAACGCTATGAGCAAGTTATCCCGCCATTGCTCCCACGGGAAAGCTGCATGAGCCTTCCCCTTACGCAGGCCTCTTACGTTCGCCAGACAAGGCGATCCGTGGAGTTGTACGTACGAGTCAATGGACAAGCGGGCGCCGAACCGCTACCGCAAACAAAGAATACGCAGCGTATCGACTGCCATCGGGCCCGGAGGATCAGGTATACCGCACGCTATGACAACTGAGAAGTCTGTCTGCAGGTGCCAGCGACCGGTCCGGTTGCTTACCGCCGAAGCAGGCGCCGTGCATTTGAGAACGTGCCACTGCATGCACCTCCAGTATAGCGAATCCAGTGTGCCAAAAGCAGCCGGGAAACTGAGTCAGCCTCGAGGGAGACGCTTGAACGCTTCGGTTGTTTTCTCACACTCCCACGTGTTTACTAGGTCTCTCTCTCTCGCCAACTGAAAGAGTCACTCTGCATTGTTCAACGATACGGGCGCTCCTTCGGAATCGGTCCTGAAGTAGTCGTCGCACGTTAAACCCTTTTCATTTAATATCAATCGACCAGTCTTCCTACCATACTGTAAACGCGAAGAGATCGACGGCCGTATATATCACGCATGGTTCCCGATAGTCAAAGAAACCCTGCATACAGCAGTTAACAAAAAAAGGGTGTCAAAATTGATCCACAGCCATCCGGTATGTCGCATCTCTCTGCCTCTCCTGTTTTTAAAATTTTGTTACTATACGTGTTGCAATTAATTTCTTCTAATTATATAATAGTGCACGTGAGAAACAATAAAAACGGCGTCACTACTGTGACAAAGACCTTGCAGAACTTGTTTTATTTCCCTTCAATAACTTCCAGAGACGCACGAAAGGCCCTCTACCAAAACACACTAACGGCATCTGAAGCTATTCCAAACCGCAGCTGGTATACGAAGTGCTCAAGCATCTTGCAAATGCCCAAGCCAAGTACATAGGACCACTGAGAATAGTAAGAAAGGGGTTGACGGTTTTATACAGCAAACGTTTACTACAAACCATGCACTCCAGCGCTTTGAAATAAGCAAGTATATACTCACCGCGACGAGCAGCGAAAGCAGTAAGGCGTGACAAAAAAAAAAAAAAAGTTGGAGATAAGAAAAATGAAGCGACAAAAGTAAATTTAGAAAGTGAAAGGAGGGAAGAGCTAAATGCAGCATCCTGTTTGCGCCGCGGATATTCGCAGGTCTTGCCCAACAGCGCCAGAATGCTTGGCAAAGCTGACGACATCGCGCCCTACGGCAAAGCAGGCGCATCACAGAAAATAAGAAAAGAGAAACAAAATATAAAGATGTGCGCAATTTCCAAAGCGCTTTGAATCTGTGACGGTATAGCACAGAATGGCGGCTCAGAAAAGTACGCATCTCTGAAGTTGTCACCTCCTGCAAACGTCACCGAAGGCTATATACAAGACCACATAACCTTCTGTGTGCGTCTCTATCTCCAGGGCTGCTGGACATGGCTACGCGCAACGCAGACATGCCTATGGAACTGTGTACGTCTGAACGTACACACACACACACACACACACACACACACACACACACACACACACACACACACACACACACACACACACACACACACACACACACACACACACACACACACACACACACACACACACACACACACACACACACACACACACACACGCACGCACGCGAATATGTGTGTGAGAGCGAGGGGGAGGCGTGCGTGCGAATGTTGTTGCAAGCATCCATATTAGCAGTATTTATAATAGTAACGTTCACCTTTTCTTCCTGTCGAGAAGGAAAGTTGAGGGCTTCGCTTCAGTGTGCCAACATCGCCTTCCAATTGATGCAAACAAGGAAAATGCAAGTTATCTGACCATCTGTGTGCGTAAAAAGTCGTGCGACTGTTACGCTCAAGTGCCGAGGTTCAACCACGTTGTGTACCGCGCCTGCGCTAGTACCGCGCCATGCAGTTGGGTAAGCGAGCGGCGAAAGCGAAGCCTGCCCAGGTGGCGGAAGCCAGAAACAGGCGTTAAAATTGAGCTTGTGCCAGGCCGGTGAGTTCAAGGGCGGACACAAGAGCGAATGAGCAGTCGAACTGCCAAAAACATGCTGCGAAACGCTATTGATATAGCACCTCGAGAGGCGTTTTAAACACTGTTTAAACTTAAACATTCTAGTGTTTTACGTGCCAAAACCACAATCTGATCACAAGGCACGCCGTAGTGGGGGGACTCCGGATTAACACCTTAACTGCCGTGAGAAATTCCGAAAAATGCTTTTAGAAGTTGGAAAAACGTTGTTGGTAGTCATCGTGCATTATTTTTATGTCAAAATTACAAGAAACCAAACCCATCCACATGTGCACAAATTGCGAAAGATTCACGACGAGTTAACTCCTCATCGGCACCAGAAAACGCTCGTTGTGATGACAAGTTATCTCGTCATCGGCAGTTAAGGTGTTAATGTTGACCATCTGGAGTTCTCTATACGTGCATCCAATGCACGACACACTAGCGTTTTTTTTTTTTTTTTTTTTTTTTTGCGTTTCGCCGCCATCGAAATGTATCCGCCGCGAAGCGAACCCGCGACCTCGTGCCTATAGCAGCGCAACGCCAAACCACTAAGCCACCGCGGCGGGTAACACTGTTTAAAAGACACACTAAAGATTAATATTAAGTTTAACTACATTGGAAAAGTACATTTATGCAACAGCAATAAGGGCACTACTATATTGTTATCAAAGGCTCGGTGAACCGGAAAGGCGCAAGAAAAAATACATAGAATAATAATCGAGGACAGGTAGCGACGCCGCCTTTAGATTCCCGCACTAGCCTGCCATGACGTCATAAATTTTGTAGCGTTGCATGCGTATAGTTACCTGTTCATCGGTAAAAAGACGGACCACAACGTAATCAAAACGAACAAGACAACGCATACGCATAGAAACTTTTGAGAACTTTCTATAACGCACGTCATGTGATAGTTGCATAGTGCCGTGGTCATAGTTGTATATTGCCGTCACAGTTGTACCGCTATGTTAGCTATCGGTTCACACTGCCGCCGATACGCGCCGGTCGCTGACAGTGCAAGGCGCGTGTGCGTTGTGCGGATTCGCAAAAGCAAGCATTGCTTTTGTGCCAACTGTTAATTTAGGCTTTAACCAGTCAACTGTTATTTATGATTTATTCTATATACCAAGGGATGGGCGAACTTACAGGTCACAGGCGGCGTCGACCGCTTCTCTCACACCGGCGCGAGGAATAACCGTAAGTCTAACAAACGAGAGCTACCACTTTTCATCCTACCAGGCGCTGAAGAATAGAGTCATTCGGACACAAACACGCCGTGCAAGTGAAACATGCTGCAAAGCAGCGCGCTCACGCGTCACGCCACAAACCCTGCAGCCACGTGTGGATGCAGAAGTTGCTGACGCTGAGAAGGATCATGGTCATCCAAGCATAAGCGCAAGACATCACGTTTGACGCATGCGCTGCATCGCGCCGCAGATATGCGTGTTGCTTTATATATAGTTGTCCGAACAGCCCTTTGTCTCACTTCTACGTAAAACCAACAATACGACAGCTGTGATACGATACGATTTTACAACGATAGCTACGCGCTGGAGGTCTCAGAGGCCATGCGTGTGCCGTCGTCAAGTTTTAACAGCGGAGCTGTTTAAGCCGGCCGTTATTCCGTTAGTCGTCTACAAAAAAATGTGGGCCGATCCTGGCGGTAGTGCAGAAAGGGTGCAAGCGCAACGGCACATACCCCTGTGAAATGGCGAAGCTGAGCCTGGCTAAGTCTAGCTAAGCATGGTTGGGACTACTTAAGCTTAGTCATCGACGGTCAATTGATAGCCAATCAATAGCTAATCGATAATCGACCAATCAATAAATTCCTGCAAATTCTAGGGATGACTTGGTAGTGCTTAGCCTAGCCCACAAGCCAGGACTAGCTAGGTGCCCATCAGCTCCGCTGTCTCTTTAGCATTGCACCTCCAGTGCAAGCTACGCTAGTTTCTTTCTTGACAGAAAGAGGTAGCCAGAAAAAAAAAGGAAGAAGACAAAAATACATCTGTTCATTCTTGCCCAATTATTCGGCCCCCAGCTCGAGACTTCGAACTGCCATTACGTCGTTGTAGCGCTGTAGTTGTGCCAGTTATCACTGTTTTTTGGCGGCCCTCTAATCTTTTCTGTCTTTTTCATTTCGACATTCCCGGCAAAGCGCCGAGCCGCGAGCGGTGCAAATCTTTGGCCCCTCTTGATGCCTCGGTTTATAATGCAACATGAAATTAAGGATATACGGGGGAGAATTCACGCAGATGGATGGTCGCATGTTTTACTTACCGGCACTGAGAATCACGGATGAATCCCAGCAAGCGATTGTTTCTCTCTCACAAGCACATCAGTGACGACGGAAATTTTCCTGGTCCGCGGCCATGTTCGATGAAGAGCCGCGAACAGCTGCGCGCATGCGATCGGCGTTTGCGGCGACGTCGAGGTGGGGCAGGCATGTCGCGCAGCGTGTGTGCACTGTGCGCTCAAGTTTCGCTGACGAGCGGGAATTGCATGTGTCCCGCAAATGCTTTTTTTTTTTCTTTATTCCATTTATTCTCGCTTACCGGCGGCGCACGCTAGCATCTGTGACTTGCCGGCAGAACTGTTTTGCATAAGCCCGCATGGAGCAGGCTGCGTCAGCATAATAGAAGCGTCGCCGCATGGGACCGCTGGTGGCAAACCAGCAAAACACTCATGGCGCTTCCTTGAAAGAAAGAGGAAGAGAGAAAGAAAGAAAGAAAAACGCGTTTCTTGCATTGCTATGTAGGGCGCGGATTCAACGCCGCAATATGACAACGCTTTGAGAGCATTTTTGACGACTAGCTGGCGACAAGCAATCGACTATCACACACCCCACGAACCTAACCGAAGTCTTTTTTGCTGCTGCGGAAGGTTCTCGACTGTTTGCGAGCTTCTGCGGGGCCCGCTTGACGCGTTTCGCAACCCCATCGCGCTGTCGGATTTCACAGTCGTTGTTTAAGTCATTCCGTCTTCTATGACACACTGACTCCGGCTCTATCTTTTCCCTCTCGGTATCCCTCGTTTTGCCATAAACGTATACAGGTTGCCTGAGCGACAACACGGAGCTCGTGTAAGGAAGATTTTAAGTACATAACGAACCAACAACTCCATTCAAGGGACACTAAACGAAGAACATTGGATTATGCTGTATTCCTGAAGCGAGTTTCTGGTGAACGCGACATTGTTTGTACTGCGTTAAATGGGTAAGATCGTATACCATATTACTAGACCAAGATTCTTAGTCCATGGCCCCATGATACTCCGAAAGAACGTGTTCTTGGGCAAGTTGGTGCTTGGGCTCAGTAAACATATCGTATCCTGGCGTAAAATAGAACACGAGGCAGGGGAACAGGAAAAAGGTGGCAGACAGAGAAGCGCACTCTCTGGCGCTTCTCTCTCCTTTTTCCTGTTTCCCTGCTTCATTTTCTACGTTGCGCCAGGAATCGATATGTTTAGGTAGTATGGCTAACACCACTTAATGAAATCGACCGGTCTTGGTGACCGATTGCGGGCGTGATGGGCAGCCCCGCGTGTTCGCCCTGCTACCAGTGCTTCCCTCCCTCTAATTGCTTTATTTTCATCCCTTAACCCCCTTTCCCCTGTGTAGGGTAGCAAACTGGACGCGCGTCTGGTTGCCCACATATACCCTACCTTTCCTATGTTACTTCATCCTCTTGCAATATCAAAACAGCCGCTGTTACCGTGAAGCTTAGAAAGCCAGGAAAGACAGGGAAAAAAAAAAAAAAAAAACGAAGATGGGTGGTGATGCCAACGTGAAGTTCCCGCATCAGCTCGCCATGACGTCACGGATTTTGCAGCTTCGAGTAAATGCTTGTCGGTAAAGAAGTACACCGCGCTGAATTCTAAGAACCAAAGATTCGTACCGACAACGTTTCAAAACTCTTCGCGAGCCAAAGTGGCCCAAATACGAGAAGATATATTGAAACTGCGACGTCACATTGACGTAACGCCGTAAAGGTTTCTGCGCGAAAAGTTAGCTCTATAGCCTCTCTTTCTATTTTCCCAGCTTCATTCAAAGACGTGTGAAACACCTCATGCACATGTAGCCGTTAGACCCGGCAGTAACTCGGACATCCACAGCCAGATACTCGAAAAAAGAAATGTATTCACAGCAACACATAACAGTCTGTACGATTATATTGTACACAGTTGAGAATGCAGTACACGCGCTTACTCAAAAGAGCAGATACAAGGTACACAGTCTTGTAAAAGTCAGAGAAGACATTTAGAAAGTTGTCGCGACCATTCATGCGCTTCGGTCTCAAAAGATCAATGAAAAAATACTGCATCGGTATCGTTAGAAAAAGAAAAAAAAAACGCAGTGTCGCTATGTTACAATACGAGGGTGTCGATGTGGGCTTGTTGGTTAATCGTCATGGAATCGCATGTAGCGTAGCGCAGCAAGAACAAGGACACAAGAAGAAACGAAACGCAAGCGTTTGTGCCCTCGCTTCGCTTGCACTTGGATTCTTGTTATTGCTGTGCTACGCTACATGCCATTACAATACGAGCTCGGTGAGCTTTTCTACGCCGGTCAGTTAACCATATAAATCGCGGAAGCAGTTTGTGAGCAAAGGCACAATAGTCCGAAAAGCTTATGAACTGAACTCAAGATTTGTTTGGAAACCATACATTTTCGACAATTAAAGTGGATTCGACAGGCAGTCATAGTGGCAGTGACTGTGTGATGTCTCGATAGAAACAGTGACGATGGTCAGGCCCCTGCTAGTGCACGTGTAATTTTTCATTTCATATAATATGCCTGTATAGTAACGTAAACATAGCTTCTCAATTGGTCATAAGTTTCGACCACACCGTTGTTCTTAGATTCTCAGGGTTAAGACGTACGCTCGCGTTACAGGTAGCGTGTTGAAAAAAAAAAGAAAGTTCAGGTGTATTGCATGCCAAAACCACGATATGATTATGAGGCACGCCGTAGAGGGGGACTACAGATCAATTTTGACCAGCTGGGATTCCGTTAACGTGCAAAAAATGCACGGCACACAGGTGCTTTTGCATTTCGCCCCCATCGACTGCGGGTTTTGACCCCGCGCCCTAAGGCTTAGCAACGCAACACCAAAGCCACTATACGTCACCACGGCGAGTACGGGTATAGTGTGTTGGCGTAGGCTGATAGTTAAGCGACACCAAAAAGAAGCCGCTCATTGGTACTCTTGCACCCATCTGAAATGTACCATGCATGTACCCTTATTAATGCAGGAACCCATAAGATTGGCACCCTGTATATATCCTTCTGTGATACCGAAGAGGCGTCGTAAGCGCAGAAAAGGCGCAAGAACGAGCTACGGGTGGGGACGCCACCTGCTCGGTGCCAGTAATACGTTTCTCAACAAAGAAAGATTCGTTGCATTCGAACGCAGATGCACAGATACACATGGCAAAATTCCAAGCCTTTTCCTGAAACATAGCATCTAAATATAGCAACAAAAACAGCGAAATGGTTGATGTCACAATCACGTCAACGACACCGTGGACAATGGCCGGAAATTCAAAAGAAGAATTTTGACCTGTTTTCTATGCTAATAACTATTTTTTCAACGAATTCCAAACACAGTTTCGTAAGAGTGCGTATACGCAGATTTAAAAATTTTTCCTAGTTTCCAAGTGATATTTTAATAACGCTGCATAAGTTCACCGTTAATAACAAATCGCGTAACGGCCTGAGAGCCATTACGGCCCCAATAGCTTTAGTATTCAACCAGGGAACCGCTAACAGAAGCGACTGCGAACGAAGGTCATTGAAGGCAACGCGCAGCTATCGTCATAAATTTAGAAGTCACTGCATGCTTTTTTTTTGATCGGTAAGTGTACTGTGGACCCGTATGTGCTGCAAAGCGATAGGCTGCAACGGTCCGAAAGTAGAGGTAATTAAAGTGTTCATTTCTCCACCTTGAGCTTGGCTTTGCGACTGCTCTTGTCACTTCGCTCGATGGTTCTGAAAATTTTGAAAAAACAGTACGCGGTACATTTTACCTTGGCGAGAATGACGCCCCGGTAACATGAAGGAGAGAAACATTCGTTTCTTATGCAGTTCACAAGTTTTAGAGACAGCGTCACCTTTGTCCCAACGGCAAGGGTCACGATAGTAACGTCACAGTAAATTAAAAACTAAACAATAACAGATAGTCGACTTGCGCACAGTCGCGAGTTCGATTAACTTGAGTCTATTCCACTGCGAGTGGAGAAGACACCGACTTGCTACTCGCATTACAACGCGCTGCTGCTTCAACACAACAACAACAAATAAGTCCGCACCTACTCGTAGCAGATGCAACGCAGAAATAAGTATATGGCACCTTTCTTCTCGTTTCCCTTAAATCACAGCCGTGTATCACGTACTTCTCTCGTCTCAAGTTCATCGCACATGGCACGCCGAGACACAAGCGGGACTCGTGACGTAGGAATAAAACAGAGTTCATAGGCAGCACCGACAAGGCACACTCGGAACGTTCAATCCCACACGCCATGTTGCGTCTGCTGGATGCCAGATAACGAACACGCGCGTTTTTCAGGATGCCGGGGTCATGCAGGTACGTGACACTTCGGACCGTTATCAAATAAAGCCCCTCCAGGGGCTTTATCATCAAATGCAAGAAACGGTTTCCTGCACGTCACTTCCGCCGGTGCCGGAATCTGAGCGCTGTGGTGGCGACGAACCAGAGAAGCGCTAGAGAGAGCGAGAAGCCGCCGACGACGTGGAAGAGGCCCTCGTAGTTGCCGGACCCGTCTCGGTAGTGACCTGCAACGGCAACAGCGCGCGATGGGGAGCCCCGCATACACCACGTCCCCTGACCCGGCGCCATGCTCAAGCTGTAGACAGTTTGACTCTATTCCAGGTTTGAGCTATGAACAGCTTTAGGGTACATCCGACCGGTTCCTACCGCGCTACGACACGGCCTGCACTCGACGTTGGAGCCAAAAAAAGCATGCCCTAGCCGAACGTTCAGCTGCTCCGAGAGAAATAGCAGATGCCACGTGATGCCACTTATTTTACAAAAGTGGTCCAGGTGATAGCTGTAAAATTCGTGTAATTCGTAACAAATGCGCGGACGGACGTGACACATTGTAAACTGATTGCGATTTACGTTATCCGTGTATCAATCCTACTACTATTATCATATAAACACAGGATGAGGAACCTCCTGCTCCTTCCGAAAGAGATTAATATTATCCCCGCTGTAGAATCAAACTAAAGTTATACGTACATGTGCTAAACAACATAGGAAGTGATTAGAGACGAGGTAACTGGAACGCGCGTAAGAAACGAGGGCGCCAAGGGGTAGTTGATGAGCAACAAGAGAACTGCCTCTCTTTGGACTTGGTTCGCCTGATGACGATGATGATAAAGCGGTGAACTTATCTCGTTCCACGTGACACTTTTCTTCGTCAGTGGCGACCTCTCTGTACATGTATTTGCTCCGCGAATACAATGAATTCATGCCTTCCATTTCCACCGCAGCTGTATTCGCTTACTCTTAGGTCTGCATCACAGACGCCACCAACTTTTCTATTACGCACTGCTACAAACTGGCATACCCGTCAAATTACAGTTACTGAAGAGCGTAACAGTTAACGCATGCAGGAACGCAGGAGAGTGTGGCTATATGCATTCTGGCAAATAGTTCCAGGAAGTAGGGACTAAGTAAATTAGGAGTCTGTGGTGGTGACTTGCGGCGCAAAGCTTGGCAGCAGTTCCGTGAGGGAAGAAGTTGTGCCAAAACCAGGGCGGCTAACGGAATCACCACCGTGACAAACAAGCCTGCTATTATTTTTTAGGGCAGGCTTTTTTTTTTTTTTTTGGTATGGAGAGAAGCGGGAAACTCTCTTCAGCTTGCGAGCCAACGAGGAAAGACAGATGAGCCATGAGGTAAGTTGAGGCGTAACCGGTGGCCCATAGCGCCAAGGGACGAAAAATATTAAGGCGAACTAGTGAGACCAAACTTTTAGCTGATGTAATAATTCAGCATAATTATTCGCAGAGATTTTGAAGTGGTGATAATGGTGAACACTGACTGAACCGGTGACGAATGACACTCATGCACGTTGTTGTTCTGACACTTCCACTGGCATCCACAGATACTCGACAACAAGACCAGCCGATCCGATCACACCGAGCCTTACCGATGAGCGGAGGCCTGGAAAGGCACAGCGCCCCCGCAACGAACGACGTGACACCGAAGGAGACCGGCAGCCGGTCCAGCCCGATGTGCTCGGTGAGCAGCACCGACACCAGGATCATGGTGCAGCCCGTGGCCCAGCCGTACACCACGGCCATGGCCACCTGCCCGGAGTACGTTGTGAACACGGGCATGGCGAACAGCGACAGGCCACCCACGAGAAAATTCAGGGCCATCATGTTGCCCCGGCTCACGAAACCGCGGTCCGAAATCCAGCCGGAGCCCAGGCGGGCCACCAGGTCGGCCATCGAGTAGGCCGAGATGAGCAGCACGGCGTTGATGCGAGACACGCCGTAGTCCACGGCGAAGTCTACCACGACGGTCAGGTACGTGGTCATGGTGAACAGCACCGAGGCGAACGAGGCGCAGATCAGGTAGAACATGGGCTCCAGTAGCACCGACACGTTGCGTTGGATGTTCGGGACGCCCGCGAGATGCCTCCAACCGGTCTCCAGCCGTACGGTCGTGTCCGGCGCCGAGGTGCCATGCTGGAAGTAGGCACCGCAGTCGGGTGGATTCAGTGCCGGCGTTTCTTCGTCCTTGAGTTTATCGGTGTCTTCCGGCAAAGGGTCTCGCGGAACGACCCTGTACGACGACGACGTCTTCCGCGGGTTCGGCTCCATTTGCAAGAAGGCACCGGCCGTGGCGTGCATCATGATGCCGCCGAAGAGCAGCAGCGAGCCGCGCAGTCCGTACTGCTCGAACAATAGCTGGACGAGCGGAGGGTAAACGATGGAGGCGAATGTGGGACCCGCGTAACTGATCCCGGAAGCCGTGGCCCGGTGCTTCTCGAAGTGCTGATTGATGATCACGTTGTGCAGGGTGAGCAGACCGAGAGCGAAACCTTGAGAAGCAAAAGAAAAGAAGTCTCTCACTGACCGGACATCTCGGAATTTTCACGTGAAACCGAGTTGCTCAGACGAAATAGAACGTGTGTATACCTTGCACGACACCCAGGCAGACAGTGAGGTGGATCACACTGTTGGCCCAGAAACAGAGGCACACCGAGATCGACGAGAGGAGGCATCCGCACAGCGAGATTTTCCAGATGTCGATGTACAGGGCGAGAACGCCTGCAACGGGAGCTGGAAAGGGACACGCGCGCCAGAGCGAGGTATTCAGAGAGCCTGCAGAAACATTTCGTCCGTATGAGTCTGCAAAGCGAAAAACGTGCCGCGTGCGCCGTCGAATACCTTAGTCGTTCCCGTCGACAAGCACTGTCTCGGAGATGCACAGATAACTAAGAGGTGCGACCGACAGAGATTCGTGCTACATTTTCGTCTCAGCCCAGTCAAGCGTCAATCGCGGCTTTTAGCCCACCTGACCATCCAGCCTATGCCTGATAAATAAACTTCGATTGATATACTGATTGAAAATTGACAAATACCGTAGGCCTTTGAACTGCAAGGCTTTCAAATTAAGTCTTCTAACAAGTAAGGATAGCACACGGAAAGTCCGAAGAAAAATAATAAAATAAAAGAACGTGTAGCGCATAGATGACCACTGCGAACCAAATATTATGAAAGTACAGTTAAAGTTCAGGAAGCAATATTGAAATAAGGATTCAACAAAAGAAAACAAGGTGCCCCCTTTCCCGATTGCGTGCGAACAAGACGGAGAACAAGTAATGAAATCCGTAAGCTCGTCATTCCGCAAAAATTCCAATCGTTCACCTCGAACTCCTCGCCATCTTTAAAGACGCGGCACGAATGCACGAAGCAAGCACCTTGTCACCTCACAGCACGCAGTATCAGAGGAATAGGAGCGCGCGCATATCTACCGGTCGTAAAGATGAACACGGCGAGCAGCGTGAGCGGCCACGAGGCCTCCTCCCGGGACACGTTGAGCGTCTGCAGCACGCCCATGTAGACGACGCCGCTCGACTTGTACATGAGGGCCGAGAAGAAGTTGATCCAGCAGCAGCTGACCGCCACCACCCAGCTGCGGGCAGAGTCCACCCCGCTCTTGCGCATGGCCGCGTTATAGCCAGCCGCCATGGCTGGGCGACGACGCGGTCACCAGTCCCTATATAGAGCTGGGGCAGCCTGCTGGACACCGTCGCGCTTTTACCTGCGATGGTGGTGGCCGCCCGCGCGGCGTCCAACGTCAGCTGTGGCCGTCGGCTGCCGAACGCCAAGTCTCTTTCAAACACACACTCTCTCTCTCTCGGGCTTCCCTCCGCTCGCTGCGGCTTAGGGTGTCGAAATGCGGGTCCGAAAGCCGAGCTTGCGTTACACACCGAGGGGAGATTACACGACGCGTTATTTTGTCGCGAGGCGGTTCCGCGGGGCGGGCGGCTGGTCGCGACGACGGCTACAGCCTTTAACGTTCGAGCTTTTCTCTTTCGCTCGTTCTCTTTCCTCATTTGATCGCGTTTCTTGTATTTTTATTTGGTTATTTCTCTCCTTTCGCGCCGCGGCTCTTCTTACCTTGCTGCTTATCTGTCGGATTGCTCCGCGCGTCGTCACGTCTCCGTCGAGGGCGGCTCAAGTAGCCCAACTTCGCTGCGCGCGCGGCGTTCAGGATCGCCAAAGACCGGAAGAAAAAAAAAAAAAAAATAGGGTGCAGTTTAGCCACGGTGTAGCTTTAGAGCACGCTAAGAAGGCCTTTTCTTTCTTTTTTTTTTTTTTCGCGCACCTGCGTCAGACACTCGCCTGTACCAGCCTTGCCGTTTGTCAGTGTTCTCAATCACCCTCGCTCTTTCCTTTCCTTTCTTTTTTTTTTTATCTCACTCTTTACATCTGCGGCGCAATGCGAAGAATTGCAAAACAGCTAGAGCGCGTCAATTAACTAGTGGCGCTTGCTCGCTTGCGTGTGGACTGGGTCTAGCGTCCGCTTCTTGGCGGCCTCCGGTACATCGCGGTTACGAACAGATGAACGAATTTCCTGCCGTGCTGAAGGCAGCTGGTGATCGTTGTTATTTTTTTTTTGCGATTGTGATCAGCAAATGCAATGTCATTAGCAAAGCACGCGCATGCGCGCTGCACTGGATCCACCCCGTGACAAATTGTTGCCTTATTGGCTTGATCAAGACAGTGCCCGCAGAAGTGAGAACGTTAGTACCTTAGTGTGCGCAAATATATAATGGTAGGAAAGTGGCGCTGACACCATTTTTGCAAGTCGAGTTTCCCAATTTGAACGAGAAATGTGGCAATGCTGACTCTCTCTTTATGATGTACTGGCTTGTAATAGTTGGGCATAATGGAACGCTTTTAGGTCACATTTCGTATAAGGCAAGGGAAGGCTACGCATGCATGGGCCTTTTACAGAGGACTTGTCCAGTGACAAAGGAGTAAAAACAGCACGAAGTTATTACTTTTTCTTTTAACTTCCGTCATTCAAGCACTTATAATGTATACGGCAAATGTGCAACCACCACGCGTAGCGCTTTATACTTGGTCAAATCTACCCGCATCTCGTAGAAACGATGGAACCCAGCCTTCAGGACGCAAACACCAGGACAGAAGTAGACGGACACACGCTGGGACTAGCAACAAGTTTAATGAAAACAACCACAAGAAGTTCGCAGGGAAGCCAGAGCGCGCATGCGTCGTACATACCACGTTACAATCAAAGAAAAAAACACTACATGACACCTAGTAACCACATTTTTGTAAATAAGCTATCTCTTTCTTTGACAGCGATAACGAGGGCACACTGACACATTGATTGTGACCCTGTTTTCGGATATGGTACGCTTCAATCAGTTCTCGTTCGTCACGTGTGGTTCCCCTGCCTAAAATTTGTGTGTCTTCCAAAACAGGCGAGCAGCCGCATACTCGGCAATGAGAAGGCAGGTTTGCTCCTCCTCCCGATGTGACAGCCGTTTCGTGTTCTTTTAAGCGGAGATTAATACAACGCCCGGCCTGGCCTATATACATGCGACCACACTTCAACGGTATGCGATAAACAACATTTTTTATGCAAGTTGTGAAGTTATCTTTTGGAATACACACAAATTATAGGCAGGGGAACCACACGTTACGAACGAGAACTGATTGAAGCGTACCATATCCGAAAACAGGGTCACAATCAATGTGTTGTGTGCCCTCGTTATCGCTTTCAAAGAAAGAGATAGCTTATTTACAAAAATGTGTTTACTAGGTGTCATTTGGTGTTCTTTTCTTTGATGGTCACGTGGTATGTACGACGCATGCGCGCTCTGGCTTCCCTGCGAACTTCTGTGTGGTTGTTTTTCATTAAACTTGTTGCTAGTCCCAGCGTGTGTCCGTCTACTTCTCTCCTGGTGTTTGCATCCTGAAGGCTGGGTTCCATCGTTTCTACAAGTATGTACCAACAGGCCCAGCAACAGACTCTTCTACCCGCATCCAATGGTAAATATTGCATGCAAGCGGCTCCAAAGTGTAAAAAGACACACCAAAAAAAAAAACATAGCACTGCTAAACTTGTAGAGCTCCGGAACTAAAACTGAATTCGCAGCTTAATTTAGTCTTAAAGGTATAGCTGGGATTGGAGGTTAGCAGTTGAACTACAACTACACATGCCCTATAGAAGCAGCCGACCTAAAGCCCACGTGATATTCGCAACCACCTTTCCCTCAGAAGGTTTTCGCTATATAGAATGCGTTACTGCCACCTAATTCTGGGTATTATTCCCTATGTGCTGGCCAGATTACAAGCTCTAGCAATAATAATAGCTACGACCTTTCTAGCATGAAGCTCGGCTTTCGCCGAAACTCACCTGCTTCGAAACGCGCAAGGTAGCTATAGCACCGCAGGTTCTCATTCAATGCCCCACCGCCATCAGGCGCGAAAATTGATCAGACACAAAAGTCCTTCCGGCGCCGCTAAAACCGGCTATGTTACCATCAGTTGTTGTATTAAAATCCAGTCGCATTAAGCTGTAGAAGGTTCGGTCTAGAGACTGCCGCTAGAGCACACACGTACCTGGCGCGTTGAGCAACACATTTGTGGCGTACAGAATTAACAGCACAAGCACTGGCAGCTGGCGGGAACGGAAATGTCACGTGATCCGGCTCCCATCACCTACATCGCCAGCGACAGCTGCTTTTATTTGTTTATTTTCTTTTACCGAGCGGACGGTGCTGTGCAATGACGGACGAGACGGGTTCGCAATGTCCTCAGGGTATGGAAACTAGAGCTTCTTTATTTTTTTTTATTTTTTCTTGTCCCCAATACAACTCCATTACAAATACAAGCAAGCAAGAGAGACAGCTAAGTAGTCGTTCAGACATAAAAGTCGCGATGCGGCTTGAAAAACGAATCAAAGAATGTCTGCTTGGTTGATTGATTGAATGCGACGAAACTGGAAATGGCGAAAAATATGGCGCTGGCCTCTCCAAGATTCAATTGTATGAATAAAATGATGATACAATGTGAAATGAATCCAATAGTCTGCTCTCTTGAGTACCATTGCCAAGAAAATTCAGCGGTAGCTTTTATTCCCAGAGCATTCCACTATACAGCGCGTCCCTCATGATCCTTGCGTTGCTTTGAGACCCATAAGTCAGTCTTTGTCTCAGCTTCTGCTCCTACATTATCTTCTCCCTGTATTTTTCGAAGAGCACGCATCCGCTCCCGAGCAGTCCCTCAACTATCTCACACCTAACCGCGCTGGATACCTTCCTTCGGCTACCGCGCATCGTTCTGCGCAGTCCGGGCAATGCCCCTAGAGTTATTGAGTCATTGTGTGTGGGAGCGAATGCAGTCTCTCTGTCCCCGGATCTGAGTGGCGCCTCTGACAACACGAGCCTCGACACGGCAGCGCAGATGCGAACGAATTGTTGCGAACTAACGGGCGCGTTCACACTCCATTTCCAAAACTCGAAACTGCTATTCACAGTAAAATGTGGGTTCCCAGGGCCTTGCTTCATTTTACGTCTTCACTGCATACCTTGTCGTGATGCAGTGAAGATGCAGTACGGAATCACGTTCGGGAGATGAAACGATCAGCTTGCGACAAAAGCACTGGCACGGCGGCCCATGTGCAACAAACATCTGTAGTCAGTTGGGATCCACTACAGTACATGTGCTCAATAACAGGTTGTTGCGAACTCACGGACATATTCCGCCCATATTCAGTTCGTAACTGATGTTAGAAGTCGAAACGAAGGTGAAACAAAACTAAAAAGGAAAGGAACAAACACGGAAGGAATGAAACATGCGTACAGCTTGCCGTCACAGATGAAACACGTGATTCACAGTACACACATAGTAGAGCATTCGAAACACCCGCAGCACACAATAGTCCAACGTACTAAGAGCACAGATTACAAACGCATATTACGCAGAAGTCAATGTCGGTACGCGCGACAAAAGGAAAGAAGCGTGCAAGTTAGGATCAACAACGTATACTTAGACAATGAGCACGTAATACCTTTACGCCATTCAAAGAAACTAAGTGGGATCACGGTCTCCAAGACAGTCACAAAGTTATGTAAAAAAAAAAAAAGCGCCTTTGTTCAAACACGACCACCGAGTACGTTGACCTAACAATTGTCCGTAAAATATGTTCCGTCGGTATGCTGCGTTTTCACGATGCCAGAAATGATGTCATACACCTTTTAGGCGCGTTTCTTCACTATACAGAGCGAATGTATTTTAGTTCGCAGTGAAAGGCGAGCATACGGCGAGCAGATGCGACACACAATATGGCGTGGCCTTATCGGGAACTAGCACACGCGTCACGTCGGCGTAACCAACGATGCAGGGCATCAGACAAACGTATATAGCAGGACGACACTCTGGTGTTCTGCCACCACGTTTTGAAGACTCGGACAATGTGTCAAAGTAAAAATGTGTCAATCAAGTATTATCGCGCACTGTATTAACAGCGGAGCTGTTTAAGCTCTTGGTTGAGCCGCGTAGTGCGAACAAAAACTGCTCCTGGCGATGACGTCACCACGCGTTGCCTAGCAACCACCTCGCGGAGCGGCGTGTGCTTCGCCTACTCTCCGTGCCGTGCACATGTTGCCTTGACATGGGACAATAAGGAGAGGGAAGGAGAGCATGCGCGCGGCGCGCGCTATGCTCGGGAGAGAGAAATATAAAATGAGAGCGAGAGAGAGAGATAAACTGTAGTAGCACCAACGAGGCAACGCGCAGAGCTGCTGCCGACGCCGTCCGCGTTTCCCCTCGTTCGCGCCGAACGCGCGTGGTGTCCGTGACTGCAGCAGCGGCGGCTCGGCAGGTTTCGACCAGCCACGCCGGCAGACAGGGGCAGAACTCTATGACGAGTACATGTAGCCTTGACGTGGGACGACCAAAGAAGATCCGGACACCCGAAGAAGAAGCCGCTCATCTTGAAGCGCGTCGCGCGGCCAAGCGAGAATCTGCGCGTCGGCGGCGATCCGATTCAGAATACCATGCCTAGCAGCACTTCCTAGCAAAACTTAGCCAAGCCAAGTAAAACCTGAAAGAAGCTAGGTCGATCACCAGCTCCACTGTGAACTACAGCGTCAATATGGCGTGCATAGAGATTTCGATCAGAAAAGACCTTTATGATTCAGAATACCATGCCTAGCAGCGTGGACTGAGGGAGATATATCGAGACAACCAAGTACAAGTGGCATGGGAAGGCCGAACACCAAGGATTGAAGCTAGCTTTACGTCAAATAGAAAGACTGGAAAACAGCGAATAGGTTTTGATTTATCCACAGCGTAATGGACAAGTAAAAAGATCCTGACTGATGTAGAAGCTTGTGCTACTAGGGACAATAAAAAAGATTTACGATCTTGCGAATATCTGTGGGAACGCAGCTCTAGGCACTCTTATGATCTCCAGCTTTGCACCAAGTAATACCCATAGTGAAGCAATATAAGTACCTCGGCGTACACATAAACGAAGGAAAGAATTACTCAAGCAACCACCAAGGCAAGCGGAATGCCATTAATGAAACACATTTAAGTATGAGGTCGTCCCAGCCGGTGGGATCGCGGGTTTGGAATACTCCAGCTTTGCACCACTAGGGCAAGCTGCCCACATTTTTTCGTCCAGCCGGTGGTCGCATTTATCGGGGGGCCCACGCGTACCAAGCATGCGAGGTTCCGGAACAAGTAATAGCATGCGGGGTTCCGGCACAAGTAGGCGATACAACGAGTAACGTACAAGTAAGACGTCGCATAAAAATGGAATAGTCAACGTCAGTAACAACACCAAAAAGAACACCTCTGCGATCATTACACGGGTCGAAACAACGCGAGCAGCGAAAATAATAATAATAATAAAATTAAAAATTAAAATAAAAGAAATAAAGAAAAGAGGCGTCTCAACTTTCGGCGCTCGCTATCTACCGACTGGAATCACAACGTGTGGTTGTTTCCCTGCGTGGGAAAAAAAAAAAAAAAGTACGGTGGCAGCAAGCTTGCTCGTTTTCGTCCACTGTGCGTGCTTTGTGTACGTAGACGAATCAACTTTGTGTTTCCACTGTTGCAAGAAGGTCCTCCTAGCCGGTGTGGCATCCACGTGACTCGAGACGACGGACAGACGGCCTAGAACGAACGGCGCTGCGACGAAAAATGTGCGAAAGACGAACGAGGACGACGATCCCTCGAACACCGCTTCCAGAGGAGACGCGTGATCTCTATGCGTTGCCAGTGTCCGATGTGACGCAGTGACTTCTGCCCTACCACTGAGTTGACGCCGCCAAAAACCATTCACCGCAAGTTCACGACGCAAGATCCCAAACGCTGCACTACATTTGCACACGTGACAAATATACCGCAGGCAAGCTGGCTCGCATTCGTCCGCCGTGTGGCCCGTGTGGTTGTTGAAAAGCACCTGCTGCCCTGTCTGTACGCAGGGTGAACGTCGCCCTGCCTCATCGCATCCTGCTGCACTGAAAACATGACGCGACGGAATCGACTGTGACTCCATCTTCCGTCGGGGTAAAAAACCTCACGGCGTATATGGCGCCTGTCAGAGAGAGACAGACAGACAAAGAACTATAATCGTTCGGAACGCCAGAGCCGTGGCCAGATGCCCGCCTAAGCGCAAAGCGGAGAGAGTGTAAACGCGGCCGTTAATGTGCCACCTTTCGTGATAATTAAGGCAAAGAAAGCTTTGCTTTAAACAACTTTCGTGATAGTTATGTCGCCGGCAGCAGGTTCACGCCTGGCGCCTAACTGTAACGCCATTAGTTATTCCAACAAGCGTTCTTACCACTTTGGTTGAATACAACATCGCAACATGCCACCACACACAGTTAAAAAAAAAAAAAAGGGGGGGGGGGAACATTTTGCACCCTTACGGGTGCTTGTAAGTTCCATTCGCCGACACCCTTACCCTTGGGAGATACGATCAAATCATTGATTAAAAGAATCACCGTTGTTATCTCTCTCTCTTTCAGCTTCTTGCGACAAGTAAACGTTATGTTAGCTGCACACTGCATTAAAAAAAATGAATGTATATATAGCTATCACTGTCAAACCCTCGTTTCAGCTATTTCGATGTGCACCAGCTGGCCATAATCCATACACAGTTTTCAACTACGGCTCCTCTCATCGAAGGTGTAGTTTGAGCTCACTGTCGTGTACAATTAATTTTTCCCATCCTAAAGGTCGGGCTAGTGTGCTAGTTAACGGGCAAACCAAAGCCCGCAACAATGTTTACTGCGCAGGCGCTGCAGACCCTATAGATAATAATTCCAGTATTCTGGCGTACGTCTGTGCTAGTTCTTCTACATTGTAGCTAAAGTCGGCTAATAATGCATGCCCCCCCCCCCTTTTTTTTTTATTGAGATAAAAATAAAGATTATGTCGCCGCTTGCTGACGACCGAACCCCTTTTCACTCGAATAAAAATTTATAAAGAACTTTAAAATGTATATATTCTTGCATTATGTGAAAGTAAAATAAAACATAACATGCATCGGCGCTAAGGGTAACACTCTTTCTGGAAAAGTTCACGTTGAAACAAAGTCCACGCATGTCTGGAGCACACAAGTTCGTTGCAGACGGAATCAATCATCGTCAACTTTGCCAGCGTGTTTCAAAGCGTTGAAGTGTTTTGATCGCTTTGTGATGCAGCATTTTCGATGGCCACAGGCCTAACACTATAGGCAAGTGAAAAAGTCCGACGTAAATCAAGTAAACAGCGTTCTCGTGCGATGCGCTATGTGCAGTGTGCTTTGAGACATTCGAGGTGCAGGTGCGTATATACGTCCTCGTCACCGAACGGCCGCACTAACGTGTTGGAGAGGACACACGCTTAATTTCAAGTAAAAAATCCTGCGCTTGTGTAGTTCAAATCCAGCGCTAATGCAGCTTCATGCACTAACGTGAAAACCGGGGAAGTGCGAAGCAGCGATGCGCCGGTGCTGGAGTAGAGCTGGAGGGAGGAGCAATCGAGCGCTTGTGGGGTGCACGTAGCGCCCTCTCTCGCGCTGCGCTGGTACCAGTCTGGCGTTTCGGAACCGATCTTAACGAGTTTATGCTCATTAATGCGCTTAATGCTATGTCTGTCTTTTAAATTATTCTGAATCATGTTAGTTTATTTTGAACAGGTTTTGATCAATTCTGCACTTGTTTTGACCCTGTTTTGAGCACTTGTTTTTGAGCGTGATCACGACAGATCCCGCGAGACGGACGCCGACAGCCCGGGCGCCTAAACTGCTTCGCACTTTTTTTAAAAAAGTGCTTCGCGCAAGCAGTTTCGAGGTGCAGACGATATGTAAGGGTGTGTCGATGGCGTCGTGGAAGCTGAGCGTATCAGCTGCATATAAGATAAGATTGGTTCCATTAGTCGGTGCGCATGTATTGCCCCCGCGCCTAGCTGTGGCGACAAGTCATCGAGAATGGGCCGTAGAAAACCCACAAATAGGCGCACACGTATCGCGCTTCATCCGGAGTGGTTTGCGAGCGCTTTCGACGCGGTGCGACCTACGGTGGTTCACTGACTCTTCCCCATTAGTCTAGCGGCTTGGAACGATAAACCGAAGTATACAATTGACGGCACAACAGCTACATTCGACCACACCGAGCTGCACAGCTGCCGTAGCAGACGCGCCTATAAAGGACTTTGTCGGCGCCCCGCCAGTATTATAGGCAGTTAAATGTGACGTCGCGTGATTGGGCTGCCAATGTATATTCCTCTGAGCCCCAGATTCAAACAGCAAAGTAGTAGCACAAACAGGCGTTTCGCGTTAGAGGAATCGTGAGTTAACGTGACGTTACCGTAAGTAATTAGTCGTGAAAATATTTCTGTGGGCAGGTAGTATACGTTTGTAAATAAATTCGCAAGAAAGTGCATATATTCGTTGAGAACTCGGGATGTAAGCAAAAAATGCGTAGCACGGGGACTCTTCGTCTTCGACGTTCAATTCATCACTTCGACTGACAACGGCAGAAAGCTATGCTGCACAACGTTCTTTAAGTTTCCGTGAGAGTTAAACTAAGGAAGTCGCGGGAAAAAGAGCTGCCGATACACTGTCGATAGCTTTACGTCCCATCTCTAACTTACGCTGTAAAATAATTTACGCCCTTAAAAGTTAATAAGGGTGTAAATCTGTTTACACCCTTATAAGGGTGTAGACAGCCCTTATAATCACACCCTGATAAGGGTGTGAGCGCAAAGGCGTTCGTGCGCGACGGCATTCTGCGCTGCCTCTCCTTGGTGCATTTGGTCAACAGAAGTGGCAGGCGCAATCTACATTTTACCGACTTACACCCTTATTCACTTCTAAGCATGTAAGCGTAAATCAGTCTATAAATCGCATTTTTACACCCTTTCTGGGTGTAAGGGTATGAGTTATAGACATATTTACAACCTTATTCACGTTTAAGTGTGTAAATTATTTTACATTGTACTTCAACTTCCCTTATCGAAAACACTTGACCGCGCTACAGAGACGGGGACGAAACGTGTACAATAACGCGGGCGCCCGAGTTAATTGTTGCACGCGTTTCGCGGCCCCATCTCTAGCGCGGTCAAGTGTTTTCGATAGGTGTGACCAACTAGCTCCAGTTCAACATATTCCTCCTTCCCTGCCTCCTCTGAATGCTAGTGGAAGTCGTGCCCGCAATCTACATAGCAAAATGTTTTCACCGCCATCACCCCATTTATTCTGACCCAGTCAATATCCACTTATTCTCATCATGTGTTATGGAGGAAACGCGCTTGATAAAAGCAAGTCGCCCCCCCCCCCCCCTCCCAGCCCACCACCCTCCCCGACTCCTATCCGTCTTTGCAAAGCGGTTATAGCGAGGAACAGCAGGACCAGGCAACTGAATACACAAGGGTTATTAGGGTATACAAAACCAGTAGTGTATAGGTGCATGATACTGAAGGTAACTCCATCATCCTTGAGAGGAACCTCTATCTCCGGAGCTCCTATTGGAAATCGGTATTCGATTGTATATTGGAAGGTCATTTTTCTCGAACACACGTATTCGACTAAAATGATTCACTATTCGAACGCCCTTGCATACTAATTAATAAACACAACGCATCGATTTGCCATTCAACTAATGCCCGCCATTCAAGTAATGCACTTAAAGAGGCGGAACTGCGTTATGTGTCAGAAGCTATCATTTAATGCATGTTCGAATGAAAAGAAGAAAAAGCAAGCGATATGCCGCTAGCTTAGCGCCTTTACTAAATTGCTGCTCTTAATGTTTTTTATATTTCACGACGCTACTATTTTCTCTGTTTTCTTATCACCCCTCCTGGCTAATCCGCCGTTGTGGGTATCTGACAATACCCAGCATCATCATCAACAACAACTAAGACAGTGACGCTTGTAGATCGAATACACGTTTTGCTTCCCAAGTCACTCACCGTACCAAGCCAAGAATGACACCAGACCGCTGCCTCTATCATGCCACCATAACCCTATGGAAACAGGCAAGCACTAGGAGAGGGGGGAAAAGCGGAGAGATGTCTGAGAATGTGTTTACGGCAATTTGTCAACATGCTACAGTTTAGATAGTGTTTCGAGTTGGAGTGGAAACTGGACCACGAAATCATCGCATGCGTGTGCCAAAAGACGGAACGAAATTACGACATCCAGACGAGCGCCGACACTATATACACGTAAGACGTGCTTGCCACAGCTCCTTAGTAGCGGTCACGCGCTTATTTACTGTTCCATTACACTTAAGGGAGGTGCGTTCACTCGCACTATACTTTGTGGCTCGAAATACCGTGTGCTGCTAGAGCTTGGGCTGATATGATGACGATGCTCTTTAGCTACGACACGTGCCCACAAAGCGCCAAGAAACGGGCGGCCCTAGGAAACGCGAGCATGCAGAGAAAAGAAAATTACGATAATAAATATGGAAAAAATAAAACTAGGATATTGCGTGACTTGGGAGTCAAGCTAAGATACAAGGGTGGATAGCTTGGGCGAGTTGGTAATATAGTTCATAGCAGTGTTTTAGGGGGGAAATATAAAGGGGGGGGGGGGGGGGGGGGCTTCAATCTACGCTGTGAAGGTGGTTGACCAGCGAAGCTGTGGTATCACCTGATCCGATAGAACAATGTGACATAGCCTTGAACTGGGTCCTACCGAGCGTGAGCACGTCGCCGTTGCTCATATTGATGGTGCTGTTCCCTTCGTCGCTCACAGTATTCGCGTTGCTCTTCGGGCGTCCTAACTTTGCGTGGCTTGCTTTGGGGAGGTACCGCTGCGTCCCGCCTAGCCTGAGCATGACGCCGTTGTGCATACTGACGTTGCTGTTCCCGTCTCCGCTCATCGTTTTCACGCGCTGCTCTTTGGGAGCCCTAACCATGCGTGGCCTTTGCATAGCGCTATCACAACACAAATGAAATCAGTTGCTATAGGCGGTTTCTTCTTGTATACATGTGAAAGTGTAGAGACGTCACTTCCTGATTCGTATGCTACAGTTGCCGCTTCCCGGCTACTGCAGCTTATGCAACCGTAATATTTACCGGGAAACGCCTGCGGCGAACGCTATGCGCGAAAGCGAGCTTTCTGGTCATTTTTTTCTTCTTTTCTTTCCCCAGACGGCCGGCGCCGCCGCTCTGTCAGTTTCTACTGTGTCACTTTCGCTCTTCTTTTGCCACTGGTTAAGCGATCGGTCACACACAACTACGCAGCGCTGCATTGGCTTGGGCTCCCACTCGTCGTTGCAACAGGCCCATCTCCTTTTTCTTTTTCTTTTTTTTTTAATGTAACAATCAGTTAAAAGTTTGGAACTGGCTAGACCGTCCATCCGTCCTTTTGATTACGCCGACGTGTCGCTGTCATCGTTAGCGAGTCATATCGTCATCGGGCCATCTCATGCTCAGCATGACTCTCGCAATAAGGCGAGAAAGAAAGCAAAACGACACAGCTCTCATATAGTAATTCTTGCCACTATGCAGTCATGCCATGCGCTCCCAAAGCATAGCACCTTTCGATAGTGCTTACCTGCCCGTGCACTCCAACGAAGACGTCAGCGCCAACTGCTCTGGCCCAGTCGAGGCAGCCGAAAAACACATGCCGCAGAGTTTCGAACACTTGGCAGTATTTCGCCTCCACCAAAGCTGCTGCGGCTGGCACAGCGATTTCTCATCGTGGCTTTCCGCGTGCGGAGACACCTTCACGACCTTGCCTACGCTGCCTTCTTTCGTCACCTAAGCTACCCCCCTGCTCCTCCCCCCCCCCCCCCCCCCCCAACTTTTTTCTTTCATTTCTGCGCAGTCGGGGCACAAGAGCCGCTAACGATGTGCACGGTTGCAAGCACCTCAGCACAAACATTGCGCAACACAAAGCTGCGTGCTCCGAATGAGTCGTTGCATATGCCAGCCGTACCTGCCGTACATAGAACAAAGCGGCGCCAACCACAATGTTAGCTTGAAAAAAATCATGCTAGATATCGTCCACTGTTTCCTTAAGGAGAAAGAGATAAATTTTGAATGTGAGAAATCCTTAGATTTGTCCTTACTTGTAAGTACTGGCCCCACTTTTAACTTCCTAAACGACCACCACGCGCTTTAATTGCCCCCGTTTTTAATGAAAGAAAACCACTTAGCCGCTTTTACCACATAGGCTCTTCGCGTTCAAGAGCTTGACGTCCGTGATGTATAGATCGCAATTCCGGCCGTAATAGTTGTGACGTAGACGCTCAGTCGCGATCGTCTTTGCCCGTTGACAGTGACTCCCGAGTAGAGGCTATCTTCTACCGAAGTCGACATCATTGCTTTTTATCAGTGCCAAAAGGGACCCCAGGAATTAATCGTATATACCGCTCCTCGCAATTTGATCCCGCTCTGCACAAGCTTACCTTTTCCCGCATGCAGCGTCGGCAAGCATCTCAGTTCAAACTTTGCGAACAGCTCCTGCTGTCCGCGAGAGTTCCAAGAGTAAGAGCAAATTTCATCAATGATACTGCAGTGAAGCCAATAGTGCCCTTCTTTCACTAACACATAAGAAGCGGCGGACCTCACTACATGCGCTATATCGAACGCATTTTAATGAATAAGTTAGTTAATATTCGTTATTTAATATTTCAACTAATTACATTAAGGCGTGCGTTTAGCAGTTGGCGTATTGAAGCCGGTCAGTGCTAAAGAAACGTGTAGGAATCTTAACAGCGCCAGTTTCGGGAACATCAGCAGCAGCAGCGGCACTGTATTATGTCCGCTGCAGGACGAAGGCTTCTACCCGTGATGTCCAACTACACTTGTTTGCGCCTATACCGACTCCAACATGTGACAGCAAATTTCCTCTTATCATCACTAGTTTCGGGATATCACGCCCCAAGCCTTTACAGAAATGCACTGCCATTTGAGTAAGTTCCTCAAAAGCCTCTATTGCGCACTACGAGACAAAACTGGAACATAGTGCGTTTCGAGACTGAATTGGGGAACGAGTTGGAACTGGCGCTGATCTCAGGACTTCCCACTAAGTGCGCACGCGCCGTGAGCATATCTGACCAGCTTCTATATATATCGGGCGCGGATATATGGAGTTCGAGCATTAATGATAGCATCACTGCCTCTCCATTCCGACAGTACGCAAACTAAGTTTGTTAGGGGAAAATACGGCTATAGCTCTGATGGCCACTGGCATCGCCAATGGCAGTGGCGATCGCTCGCCACTGCCCATCCACCCAGACTTCGAGGTGACTGCCACTAAGGTACTCGGCCAGACAGCTCAGTGACGGGCTAGTGTACAGAAGTGCAGAATCACTCCATTCGCTTCATCTTACCGGCGAACCGCGAGTGTCACACAAATGATAAGAACTCTCTAGGTGTTCCATTACTTTTTCTTGGTCGCAATCACGGTGTAAAAAGGCAGGTGATCCGACGGCGGCGCGAGGCGCGGCCACTTAGTGTGACTCTACGCACGCCGCTGCCGCAAGGGGCAGCACATGTTCTGGGGGCCACTTTTTCGCTCGCTTTGCTGGCGCTTTTATGGGCACGCGCGGCAGAAGTGCTTTATTTCGATGAATATATGTAATTCGCTTGCTTAAAACGACTCTACATGGTTGGAGGAACGTCCCTTTATATTTCTTCCAACATTCCGATTGACTCCGACGCGGCGAGCAGCGGTAAGCGCAGCGCGCCGTCTGCTCGAGCAGACGACGCGTCTCTCTCGTGTTCGAAATGACGGTATTTTGACTGTAAGTGGCATGAAACCTTCTACTTGCTCAGGATTTGGCGTCTAAATAACGAAAAATTGCATATCTTTGGGTATGGGTGTTTAAATGCTGACGGAAGTCGTAAATTATCCACTGTTGCGCCGCTTCTCCAAGGCCTCCTGAACACGTGCTGCCCCTAGCGGCGGCGCTCACTTCCGGTCATACGATGTGGCCGCTCTCTCGCCCCAGCGCGGGCGCGCCGTCGGAACACCTATCTTCTTACACCGTGGTCGCAATCAACCCCGCATTTCCCTTCTTTCCACAAGATAGTGTTACGTAAACGAAGGATTAGGAACTGGAGACTATATACAAAGTATATTTACAAAGGATAACTGCAGCGCTGGCCAGTTCAGCCGACAGCTCGAGAGCCAGAAGCAGTTCGTCGTCTTCGTCGGGGCACCCGCGCGCATCGTTCACAAGAAACACGCAATATGCATGTATCAATATATTATAATAACACACAGCTCTTCGCTCCACTTCGATTCACGCAGCGCCCTTTCTTTCAGCCCGTCAAGACCACCAGCATAAGATCAAAATACCCCAATATAACATCGTCACGTGTTCACGGCAATTTTTTTTTCTACGTACATCCAATGAATGGAATAATCTACCCACATTAATAATTAACATTCGAGACTCCCTTCTCTTTAAAAATGCGACGAATTACATTATGTGACAATATATGAGCAACACGAGAACATGGTGAGAGCAGGAGCCAACGTTCCGACAAGTGGACTTGTCTTTTTCAAGGCGAGATATGCAAGGCGAGGAGCATATATCTCGCCTTGGAAAAGACAAGTCCACTTGTCGAAACGTTGGCTCCTGCTCTCACCTTGTTCTCGTGTTGCTCATCGTGTTGAATTTCCATCTCCCGCATTCCCCGTGTTTTCCCTGGATCGTATGTAACACTGCAATTCTGCCTTTGTTTTTGCATGAAACCATTTTATTTATTGTAAAGATACCTGTTTATTTACCTTGTCATGCTAGTTTTTATGTATTGTGTATTTTTGCCATATTTATTGTACACTCTAATGCTTGTAATATGCATTCTTGGTTATGTGCTATATTTGCAGGTATTTTTTTTTCTTCAACTTTCTTTTTTTTTTTCATTATAATGTACTCACATGTACCTTGAGAGCAATAAATGTGAATGAATGAATGAATGAATGAATGAATGAATGAATGAATGAATGAATGAATGAATGGAATCACCGCTAATCCCACCCTCCCACTTCACCCCCAGCACTTTCCGACACCCCTGCTATTCACTCACATATGCAGAAAAGACAAATGTGAGCCCGAACGGCGCTGCATATCCCCACACTGACCTTCAGCGGAGCCGCCAGCACCGTACGTATACATACTACGTAACTTGCGAGCACCGGGACTATTGGTACACAAAAGCATCCTGCAGCGAGTACTGCGGTCTGCGTATGCACGCATGGGCGTGCCAAACGAGCTGCAAGCGCGCGACGTCCCCAACACAGCGTACGCCGCGGACTCGCAAGGGACTCCCGAACCGATATGCGCCCTATCTCGTCCACTCGAGCCACTCACACACACAGCTCTCGTTCACGGCTCTGCTGGACTGATAGCCGGAATTGCTGATTCACTCCGCAGATGAGCGTAACGCAACTCAGTTCAACATGGTTCCACTCGACACCGTTGCGTGCACACACACGCCGGCGCCGAGTTTGGTTGCAGCTCAACCCCTTCACGCCTCGTCCGCGGATTTAATCAGCTGTTCGGCCCGTCGTGTGAATCCGGCTTTCCCTGAAAACAGGGGATGTTGGGTAGTGGTCTTATACCCCTGACACACGGGCACTCTAAAGTCCTTTAGGTAAGGGGACATCTACCGGAAAGGCGTTCAAGCGCAGTGACACACGACAAAGGACTATCTCCCTTTCCTTCGAATTTTCCTTCAACTTCTAAGCTTTCGTTTTGACAAAACCGCACGAGTTTCCTCTGGTATAGCTTCGTGCTGCTATCGGGTGGATGGCACTTTATCCATTTCGTGAATCTGCGTCCACCCTGAGGGTTTCCGCAGGACTGACTTGCTATTTCCACTTTTTACGTGACGCCGAGTTCCACATAGTTCAGCGAAAACAGCGCTCACGGAAAGTGATATACCTGAATGCGAATGATCGAAAGTACGTTCCCGAGTATTGGTCACTGCTTGGCCTTCCTGGAAAACGCGAGAAGCGCGAGCACTGAACATGTATGCGGCTTGTGTGTACAGTCACCCTCCGGTCGGATCCGGCTTTCTTATTTACTATATAAATGAGCCATAATATTACCGTATCGTTGCGTCGTATGCCGAACATTTCCCATACTCCGCTTCTGCACACAATAGGTGATATGGGCAATCTGGACATACAAGCAGACTGACGATAAACAGCAGGGGAAATCACAGCTGCGTTCATAGCTAGACGGAAATGACTAGAAATGTGCTCTACATGGCTCGACGCTTAAGCAAACGAAGGGAGTCCGAACGAAGTACTTATTTTTAATGCTCATACTATTCTATGCAGTACATATGCGACACTTATTGTGGTATTTTTCACATTTGTTATATCCAGTGTTGCCATTCTAGCGACTTTGTCACCAGATTTAGCGACTTTCTTGTCTGTTTAGAGGCAATTTTTTATTATTATTTAGCGACCCGCGACTTTTTTTAGTGACGTGACAGAAGAATTGGCGACATTTTAGCGACTTGGAAGTTAGGAAAGTTGCTTAGAAAAGAAGCCTTCTAGAACTCATTTCGTTATTCAAAAGCTACACGTGAGCTGGCGAAATTCGCTGTATGACGCGGAGGCTACGTGAACATGATGAAGCAAATGATTCACAGTGTGCTCACAAAATGATTTTTTTATTTTATTTTATTTTATTGTTTACGAAACCGATTTGAATGGGTCTTTAAACTCCGGGTTCTGCAGCTTTCACATAATACTTTCTATTGGTGGACATTCACAAACTTTATTGTGAGATTTAGCTACGGAGCATGCGAATAATAAATCATAGATCGACTGTAAAAAGGCGTGCACATGGGAGCGGCTGGGCTCGTTCACGCGAGCATGAACACATTGCTTTCTTATCCCATGACTTATCGACAAATTACTACTGCGAAGAAATCGTAGCATTTGACCTGCATAAAGGTCATGTAATTTACCCGCCGTGGTTGCTCAGTGGCTATGGTGTTGGGCTGCTGAGCACGAGGTCGCGGGATCGAATCCCGGCCACGGCGGCCGCATTTCGATGGGGGCGAAATGCGAAAACACCCGTGTACTTAGATTTAGGTGCACGTTAAAGAATCCCAGGTGGTCTAAATTTCCGGAGTCCCCCACTACGGCGTGCCTCATAATCAGAACTGGTTTTGGCACGTAAAACCCCATAATTTAAATTTTTTAAGGTCATGTAATTGCCATCGTTGTGTTAACATACGCGACCTTGTGCGTTTTGCAAAATTTTGCTATCCTTTCAGGAGCGCTGAGAACTAGACAACTTTCAGGGATAACGTAGACCATGTGCCTTCGCATGCTAGGCAAATCAGATTACTTTTTCTCTTTTTTTCTGTTTTTTTTTTCTTTTTTTAATCGTGCTGCATTTAGAACCTCACAATCTGAGGGAAACGCCGAATTTCAGCTGTCATCATAAAGCAAAAGCCCACTGCACATTGCTGGTAAATTCACTGCGTATTCCTCACTCACACGGACCCTATAGACAACCGTGAGACGTTTCGGTAACTGATTTACGTCATGATCGCGTGTATTACAGTATTACAAAAACGCCTACCTTGCCCTAAAATTTACTCAGAAGCTTTAGCGACAATTTTAGCGGCGTTGCAGTAAAACTTAACGGAAATTTAGCGACTCCTTCGTCTCGCTTTAGCGACAAGCTTAAAAAAATTATGACAACACTGGTCACGTCTCGTGCAACGCGCTTGCGACTCCTCCAGCACTCTTTCGGTCCCCACGACACAGCAGCAACCGGACGTTTTACACGTGCGGCAAAGCTAGGGTACGCCGGCGCGACTCCACGAGCGATATTTCGCGCCGCATATCTTTTCCACTCGAGAAGAGCCCCGGCTAAGCAAGCGCCGTTCAGTTCCGCGTGCTTCGTAAATGTACAAGGAAACGCGGGTTAAAAGCCTTATGGTGAATGGTTGCCGCGATGCGTGCCAAACGAGAAAAAAACTCGCATTTCTTTTAATTTTGTTTCATTAGCCCTGGTGGTGAATATCTGTTTGAGATACAGTTACGCTACCTTTATCAACTGTCTGTTTCATGCAGCTATATACTATAGTTATGAGTATCGCGAGAGGAGCAGATACAATCCTCTCTTCGCTATACACGTGAGCGAGGTTTGATAACCTATATAGCCTCTCTTTTGTTATTATACAACTTACTAGTTTCCACGGACACGGCCTTGCAGTTTACGTGAGTCGACGGCCGTGCGCGATAACCACTGAAATGCTCCGACTGGCGACCGCCTTGGCGAGGTGAGTCATGTGCGTGCGAACGTTAATTAAATAATTCACCTAATGGCTCGAATTGCATACGTTGTATTCGGTTCTCAGTCTGTTCAAAAATCTTACATTCGGTGATACTGAACCCTCTTCTAAGAGTCTAATAGTCTTGCTCTCCCTAGTAAAATATTCTCTCTATCACGCACGCGAGCCCTATAGTTAGGGACTTGTTATGCTACCTTCATCGCTGCGCTCGCCATGTTTCAGTGAACGGCACGAGCTCGTGGCGCCACAGATACACATATGTTCCTTTTATAGAAGCATATTATTAGCAGCAACTTCATAAGTTCATAGCTAATCTTAGTACACAAGTAAAACCAACAATAATGTAACCCTACAGTTTTGTTTAGTTCATTCGTTGATAGTGACGTCATTTCGCTTGCTCGTCATTTACTTGTTCTTTAGTGGAACTCCCTTTCGTTCGTCTCCTTTTATAAACTGCATTACGCGATGGATGAAGAGCTTTGATTTCCCGTTTTTTCCGTCCATGTTGTATTCTAGGCATTTCAGAAAAGGCAAGGAAAATATGCGGTATTCGACTTAGTTATTCAACGCAAACTCTCTTCTTTAAAGCGCAGCTCTTAGGCGTCCGTTCCTGCGTTGAGCGTCGGCGTTGTCCTCGGCGTAACCGAGCGAACGAGCACAGTGAAGGATGAAAGAGCGAACGCGGAGGAGGAGGGCAGGGTAGCGGAGGAGGAGGGTATGGCGAGAGCGTGAGAAGAAAAGCGTAGTGCCGCGCAAGACGGGCGACGACCGCTACGAGATGGCACCACAGCAGCGAGCCGTCGTCTGTTCACCGACGGCGAGCGCGTCCAACGATACCATATATATGGAAACAAAGCACTGCATGAGCGGAGGTCTGTCTGCGGCGTCTGGTGTGAATCGCGCCCACGCTTCACCCACGGGCTGCCTCTCGTGATCTCCCGATTAGCGAAGCACTCGCGCCAACCACCTCGCTCCGTTTCCAACGTGCCGCACGAAACAGATTGTCCGCGTCAGCCAATATATCACGAAATGAAAACACGCACAGAGCTGCGCTGAAATCTCGCACTATAGGGGAGTATCGTAATCGTCGGTGAACTTAAATTTTTTTTCGGGAGGCTATTGAATGGATTGTTTAGCTATTTAGCTATTCGTATGCTTCAGCGTTCTCGATCGGTAAACAGTCGGCGATAACTTTAACACTACAGCAGTTAGAAAGAGGCGTTGCTTCTTTGCAGTATCGATGACCCGACTGGCGCATACCGTGTCGTTCGTTTCACAGCTAGACACAGATACTAGGAGTGCCGCAGGCTCATGGGGCGATGCACCGGAAACAGCAGTGCGGATCCACACTACATGTTCTAGAATCGAGCATCGCCAGGGTACACTGTTTACGACGAGTCTGGTCTGCTCTCCAGAGTCAAGACTGCGAGGTCACGTAGGCACTTGACCGACCGCGCTGTCATTTGCTTGCCTTCCCCCCTCTGCTCACACCATATCTGAATTCGCTACTATTTTTATCCCCTTCCCCCGTGCTGAGTATTCAACCAGAACCACCTCCCGTTGAATATCCCTGTTTTTCTACACACCCACCCTCTCTCTTTCTCTATGTCGGATCCCCTAACATATATGCCGAAACGCCAGCTCCGTCCGTCAACAAATCGTTTATTCATTCGTACTGATGTACAGGTTATTTGATACGCACAGTGCGTATGTGCGCGTGTGCGCGTTCCTATCTCTGGGCGCGCATACGTGCTCTATATATTTAGCCACCTGTTTTCATATCCGCAGTTCTCATAACACATCCGTCTTTCGTTTCTCATACCGACTTTGTGTGTGTGTTTCGCCTAGCGCCCCAAGTGACTCACGCCGGAAAGGTCATGGTTCACACAAAATGGCGACGACGTGATGTTTAGACGCGCAGCGGCAAACATACGCATACACGCGCCAACAGCGCTGCCGCGTCACGCGCGGTCAAGGTCAATGTCGATTTACTATTCATCGCAAAGGCGGCGCGTATACCACGCGTGCGCGCATCGTTAAGCAAAAACAGGTCACCTCACCCTGTAGGTGCGTAAAGCGATCCATTTGCGCGCGCGAGTCACGTGCCCACCACGTGTATACGCTAAAGGTGCGCCAAACTAGAGAGACTAACAACATCCCGGTCGCTGTAGCTCGGTGGTTATGGCGTTGCGCTGCCGAGCACGAGGTCGCTGGTTCGATTCCCGCCGCGGCGGCCGCATCCCAATGGGAGCAGAATGCAAAAAGACGCTCTGTATATATATACCGTGCATTGGGTGCACGTTAAGGAGAACCCCTGGTGGTCAACATTATACCGGAGTCCCCCACTATACGGTGTTTTGATCGTGGTTCTCGCACCGGAGCCGCAATTTTGGCGACTCGATCGCACGTGCGGGCGGCAAGCTTATACTTGTTCCAAAGTGACTGCGCAGACTCCCATGCACGCTGTAATTTAACGAGGCAACGCAAGCAGACCCGATGATTATGTGATTAAACCGGCAAGCCAAGCTATAGCTGTGGCCATTCGAGCGTACTCAATAAAATTAAGAAATCAGTTTTCTGCGGCTATAGGAAGGTCAATTCACCAGTAATGAACGTATTTTCTTCTATATATATTGTCGCGTAGCTAGCTGTTCGTCTTTACGTTTCTTCGTCGCCTATGTTGTGCAGGAGTGTTCTTTTCTTTCTTATCGTTTTGTTTCTCTCAAAGTGTCTTTTCGCCTCGAGTGTGTAGGACAGCTGGGGGAATCTCAGGCTGGGCACCACCCGTTTCGCCTTAGGGTCCGGCTGGGTGACGGCGTTGTCGGCCGTCTTTGTACTTGGCGGCATATGCCCCGTCTTCCGATTCCCCAAGCTGTTCGGTAAATGCTTCCTGACTCTTTTGTGCACTTTCTCTTTCTAGACACCGACAGTTGTTCTTCGCTCTAGCTCTTCAAAAGCCCAACGGCTGTCTCTGTAGTTTTCTGTGTATTGTTACTTTGCTTTGAGTCATAATTCTTTAGGCCGATTGCTGTCACCAAGTTTAAACCCGGCAAAGCCCGCCCACGATTGGCTGTTCGTGTTTGAATCTGTGTGGCCTGATTGGTTCCGGTCAGCGAGGATTCTGATTGGTGTTTTGTTTGCTTTCTGGCGGGTTGTTGGGACGCTTCCGAGGGCCCCGGCGAGGGAGTTCGCGCCGGAGACACCAAGGGAGTAGGTCGCAGCGAGAGCTGCTCAGATGTCATAGTTGTGTAATGTGCAAGTATCTAAAAGTGTATTCGAATAACTAAAGTTCAAATAAACCAAATCAGGAAAATGTCTATGGATCTCTGGTGTGATCGCCTCATCTCTCCGGTGCGGAACAAATAGCGACAATATTTCTACGCTACAATATATATATATATATATATATATATATATATATATATATATATATATATATATAGGCAACGGAAACGTTTACGAGAACAAATCTGGGGGGCCGTGAATGTCGTTTGAGATGTGCGATGATATAGCATGCGACTGCACCGAACTACAACCATAGTCTTGCGCAGCTCAGGCAGCCCTAGAAAATTATGACTGATGCGAACGGCCTATATATAGACCTGCGTAGAACTATACAATAGGCAAATAAATTTTGCTCTTCAGTGCGCTACATAGAAGTTTTGAGTAAGCAAGAAATGACTGTAAATAAGCGTAATTAGTAATAATGGCAAGGGTGGCTGAACGGGCGTGTTGGTAAAGTTTCATCTTTGGTTAGTAGCGCGACGATCTATACATGGAAGCGAGAGAAGGGATAGGAAAGAGCTCTGACTTACAATTTTATTGCGCACATAACCAAGGTTTAAATACCACGCTGAGGCCCAAAAGAAAAAAAAAAAACAGAAAGGTAGCACGTGTTCAGGACTCAGCTTCCAACATACGATATGCAAATCGTGTGGTTAAATATTGCACTTCTTTATCGCACAGTGACAATGAAGGGGCACTGACACAGCGCTCCCCAGATTTGTGAATTTCGAGCGCTTCAATAATTTCTCTAGTATATGTTTGTTTTTGTTGCGACTGATAATTTGTGTGCTATCAAACAAGGGATTGCAACGGTGGTCTCTGCAATGAATACCGAGATGACCAGAAACGGAGTTGAAAACATGATTATTATGCTCCTTTAATCGTTCATTGAGACAGCGTCTCGTGTGACCAATGTATTCGCGGCCGCGGGAAAGAGGAATGTTGTAAACAACACCTACAGCGCACGTGACAATAAAGCGGTTATTATGGTTGGTTCTGCAGCAATTCTTTTTTTTTTTTTCTTCTTTGGGATTACAGTTGACCTGCCAGCATAAGCGTGACAGCTTATGCGGTGCCGAAAACACAACATCGATTTAGCGACATCGACTTGTGCCTTAGCGTGATATTTAAACCTTGGTTATGTGCGCAATAAAATTGTAAGTCAGCGCTCTTTCCTATCCCTTCTCTCGCTTCCATGTAGATCGTCGCGCTGCTAAACAAAGATGTAGCAATGATGAACCGATGGCAAAAGTATGCGAGAACAAAAAAAAAAAAAATGCGAACGCAGGGAACGCATATGGACACCGAAAACGGCTCGAGAGCAGACATTATATTGAGAACTCGTGATCGCGGCAAACAATCGATGCGCGAAACTGCATAAGTGCGCAACAAGCTGCAGCGATTGCGAGAGGAGGTACAGGGCGTGACACTCGATCCTTCCACTAGCCAGACGCGCCTGCGGATAAACAGCACTCATACTTGAAGGAGGACTAAAAGAAAACGATAAAGAAAGGCGCGGATGGGCGGAACAACGCGTCCTATAACTTCGTATATATATACAGCAGCAGGATCTTCGAATTACTTGCGCCAAGATATTCCGGCGAGAAAGCATTTTGTTGTCCGCATAGTCGTCCGTGTATGTTGCAAATGTCTTTGAAACTATGCGCGCATGCGCTGCGCAGAACTCCGCGCGCGTGAATGTGAGTCACGTTTGTCCCCTCGCCTCAGCTTCTTGTTCTCGTCAGAGAGGGGCTTATTTCTCGCCTTCTTGTGATCTCAGCTTCGTTCGCTCGTTGGTGTGGGCAGCGCCTACTCTATTTTTTTCAATGCCAGCCAGATGCGGCCGATTCACCCTTTCCGATCGCCCTTTCCTACTCTCCCCCGTCGGCTAGAGTTCGCGCCTGCTTTACGGTCGTGGGGGAGAGTACCTAGAGTTACTGTATATGCTCCCTACGGGAGCCTTTCTAATAGTACCCTCTGGGTGGCGCCTCCCGACGGAAGTTGGAGGAAGTAATCCTGACAGGCGCGTGAAGCGTCTACCGCATCTCCTCCGGAACGGCAGCGGCGCGCGCTCAGTGGCTCGCGTGACGCAAGTAGAGCACCACTGCTCGGGCTCGGGCTTACCCGAAAGCCCGGGCCCGGCACGGCCCGTGGGCCGGGCCGGGCCGGGTAGAGCAGTTTTTTCACGGGCTTGGGCCGGGCTCGGGCACGGCGTGTGCTTTTTGACCCGGGCCCGGGCCGGGCTCGGGCTTTCTGGTGGTGCGCATGTAGCGTGCAGCGAGTTATTCTCGGGCGTCTCAACTCTGAAAAACATGTATTTCTCGGTCTCGGGCCGGGTTCGGGCCAGGTTCGGGCCGGTTTCGAGCCGGGCTCGGGCCGGGCTCGGGCCTAAGGTAAAGGAGTGGCGGGCCGGGCCGGGCGGGTAACGTAGATTATTTCCGGGCCCGGGCCGGGCCCGGGTCTCGCCATAAAAGTTTTGATCGGGCTCGGGCGGGCAGCCCAATGTAAAGACGGGCCCGTGCAGTGCTCTAGACGCAAGCAGTCGTACCTAAGTCGTACCCTCTGGGTAACGTCATATCGCGGCAACTCACTCCATTGCGGAGCGAACGATTGCACTGGCATTGAAAAAATAGAGGAGGCGCTGGTGTGGGTTCTCACGCCTGAGACAGCGCTGCGCCACTGAACACCGGCTGCACTTCTGTATTTCATGTGCGAAGCTGTCGCTGAGGCTGATCAAGCCTGCATTTAATTTCCCTTTTTTCTTCTTCATTTCTAATGAGTACACACAAACTCACACATATCTCTCTCCCTGTGTGTGTGTGTGTGTGTGTATATATATATATATATATATATATATATATATATATATATAGAATTCCTATTATAATAAGTGAAAAAGCCTGGAAATGCATCTGTCAGGTAATTTTATTTGTTACAATAGACCTATATCTCAATAACACATGGTGAACCATCAAGGCCCAAAAAATTATTTGAAGTTGCATTTATTTCTTGTCGCTATAAAATCTATATGTGATGCCGGGACAATTGGCATTGAGTGCCCAGAGGTCCCTGATTTAACCCAGTAGCAGCAGTGCAGCTCACAAAAAAAAAAAATGCATATTTGTTGTAGTCAATTTTACTAATTAAAGAATTTTACTTGGTGTTTAAGTCTACAGCATAAATGTATCGCTAGTTAAGGTAATAGTACTGTCGAGGTTACACAGAACAAAGTACAATCAACATAAATTACTCTCAATACTAAAAAGAAAAAGACGGCAGAGGTGTGCGAACTTGTTGAATTACAACCCGATTTTAAGTGAAGCTTGTTTTTTTTTTTTTTTTCGAATAGTTGCACTAAATGTTTCAGTTTCCTGTAATTACATCACATACTTAGAAAAGTTACCCGTATATTAGTGTCCCGTTTCAAACCTTGTCCCCGTGTAATGCTTTGAAGCACTTCTTGCTGGAAACTTAAAAAAGACAGTAACTCATCAATACACACCTTACTTCGTCAGAAAATTTCGTTATCCCCAGATATGAACACGATGCCTTGTTTAGCTCACCGAGGACACCGGCGAAGCAACATATACGCATCCCGTACGGTGCACGGGAACAAATGGGAAAACAAGGGTTTGGTAATTATCTGCAACACTTGCATTTAAACCAGGAAAGTGCGATTTTCGCAACGCACTGCGCTTAAAATTCTCCCTATTTTCATGGAATTTCAAGTCCATATCTCATGCAATTGTTTTAGGAGTCGGGGAAAGCGGCGGTATGGCACCCTAGCACACGTCGATATGTAACTTTCTACAAAGGCTTGCAATGAACCTACACAGAAAAAACATTTATCGCTCGTCACTCAGGATAGTGTTTCGTACTTCGAATAAATATTAACACCGTGTCCCGCATAGTTTACTGAGGATACCGGGATCAGCAACTAAATGCCGTGTATAAAGCATAAAAACTGGGGGAAAGCGAGTATTCAGTAGCGGTTTTTCGAATACGTAAGCAACCCCCCCCCCCCCCCCCCCTCCTCCTGTAGGTACTCCTATGCCCCCGTCCCGTGAAAGGTGCAGGGGACGAAGCGGACACACGGGGGTGCACGGGTGTCCCTTCGGGAGAACGGACTACTGGGTTCGGAGGAAAGCGCGGGGGTCAGAAAGAAGCGAGACTGGTGTGGTGCCAGATAAAGATGGCGAGTGAGCCATTTGGTCGGCCATGTTGTTGAACAGAGTCCCACTGTATCCCTGGGTCCAACTCACTGCAATATTGGGTTCAACGAGTAGGCTTGTTGCGGAGCCATGGGAGGATCGTGGAGGTGGGAGGCGATCCCGAAGATAGTGCACGATAAGACTAACCGCAGCGATTTTTATTATTGTTATTATTGAGCGTAGCTTCAGGTAGTGCAGAATAGAGCAGCCTCCGAGTAAAATTGTACGTTTAAAATCACGAGTGGGTTCGTCACAAGAACATCGCAAAAAAAGAAAAAGAAAAAAAGAAAAGACATTCTTTTTATACCAAAACTGACCAAAACGCCGCCATCGTACCGCTTGCCGGAAATGACGCAGAATCGACATGACCTCCGAGATCGCGACGCACTGGAGATCTCGGGGCAGGCTATAGTCTGGGATTTGCGTCATATCCGCTAACCAGCAGGTGCACGCGTCGACCGCTTAGGTGCTATTTAAAGGCAGCTAATAAGAAAATTGTACACTTACAGAGACTGCAGCTTTGCCAAGAGTGGTTTAAAAGTATATTCTACTCATTTACAACCAATTCAGGAAAAGTGAAATTTCGTTGCAGCTGACCTGGAATGTTCGTAGAAGTGTCGCGTCGTTATCGGAACGCTGTTTCCACTGGTTATGTGAACACTGCAACGCGTGCTGCTCCCGCGTTGCAGCGACAAAAACACGAAACATAACACAACACAAACGTCGCTTCGCGATCAACTTCCTTGACGGAATATTCCGCTGCCTGGCATTATCGCTCTTGATAGTTACTTTTTTTTTTTTTTTACGTTGCCGACTGGAATAAAAAACAACGCGGTTAAGCTTATGTGTATACATGTACTGAAGCGAGTGTTCCCCGTATCTACAGAACTCACTAGGCAAAACGCGACCCCAAGTTTACTGCGTACAGCGTAAGCGATTTGCAGCGTGTCCTTGTTTAAACCTCACATGATTAAAAAAAAAAAAAAAAAAAAAAAAAAAACGAAAAAAAAAAAAAAAACCGGGCTCACCATTTCCCGACGGGCACGTACTATATATACACACACAGCTGCACACGCGCCTGACGGCCGTTGGCTGCCGTAACCGGGACAGAAACCGGTTGTAGTGCGGCTTCACTCGTATACGCTGCGTTTCAGCGACGACCATTTCCAGTTATTAAATATATGGGATTCGAGAGAAAAGTGCACATTCTGGTGGACGAAAATGCGTAAAGTAGCCAATCCTTTCATAACCATTCACAAAGTAGACCCCCCCCCCCCCCTCTTCCACCCAAATAAATAACAATTCATTTCATTATGCCGCACTAACAATTGTTTTACTTTTTTTTCTACCCCCCCCCCCCCCCTCCCCCCGAGGACAAGCAGGAATATGAACCACTTTCGCCCCTCCGCTGCTGCCATAGAGGACGGGACTTCATTCAAGTCCGCACTTCTTCCTGGTGTAGCTACAGATCATGTTTTTCGTTTTAGTTCGCATGTAAATTAATTAATTAATTAATAGTTCAGCAGCGCATCTTTTTAATAATTAACTTCAGCGGATATATACTGCAAATGCTGAAATGAAGCTATTATGGTCAGCGTTCCAGGCATGTACACTTGCTTATTAGAAATGCCGAGACAATAAATCATTAGTTTCGATATATGCGTCGCCAAAATCAGCGACAAAATAGTAGCTGATTTTATCGCATAATAGTGTGCTAAGTCGGCAATTTTTTTTTCTTTTTTGTGCTACGAAGACATGTTAACATAAATTGGTGGGTGACACGTGAAAAACGAAATATCTCATCGTCACTCTGAACAGATTTTCGATGAGGCAGGAAATGTTGATTGAGTACACGAAAACGAAAGACGAGTTGCGGTGCTGTACTCTGACATTGTCACAGGACCTCTACGTGACGTCATGAATTTCGTCATGAATTGCGGTTAATCGTTTATTAATGAGCAGTTATTAAACAGCACTCTAGAGAAGGAAAAAAAAAAAACTCTAAACTGACATCTTTTGGGAACTTTCCTTGGAGAGAAAAAAAAAAAAGAAAGAAAAGAAAATGGCAATAAATACGCGTACATAACGCAGAATCCATGGCGTCATAATGAATTTCGATGTTCGTTTTCTTTACTTTAAGAAGAAAACTTTCGGTAAAAAACGCACAGATCTCAATTAACTGCAAAGATATGATTATATATTTACCATGGTATTCATTCATTCAAATAACTTTATTGAGTGCCCTGCGATTTGGTGGGGTGGGCCTAGACCCCGCCTAGGCTTCGGCCAAGGGTTGTTGGCCCTTGGCGGCTTCCTCGGCTCGCTGGACGGCCCAGAGTTGGTGCTGCAGGTCCGAGCTGAGCAACGCAGACTCCCAGCGCGCGCGGAGGCTGTCGCTGTTTGATGCTGCATCACTGTTATCGTGTGTTTTACCCGCACATTCCCATAGGATATGCTCTAGGGTGGCTCTAGAGTCGCAATGTCTGCACTTGTCAGTCGTGTATAAATCTGGGTGTATTATGTGCATGATAGCTGGACTCGGATAGGAACTGGTTTGTAACTGCCGCCATTCGACGGACTGTTTTTTTGTTTAATTTTGGATGAGGCGGCGGGAATGCGCGCCTCTGCAATCTATGGTGTTGTGTAATTTCATGAAATTTGGTCATTCGATCTTCCCACTCCCACTCGTCGGTAGTCGCTGAAGCGGGACTAACCGAGGCTCGGTCCGTAAGCTCTCGAGCCATGCGGTGCGCCACCTCATTGCTAACGTCTGGTAGTGTGTGAGCGGGTGTCCAGATGAGATGGACACTTCTGTCGTGGTTGTTACCTAATTTTAGGAGTCGTAGTGCCTCTGGGGAGATTCGACCATTGGCGAAGTTTCGTATTGCCGTCTGGGAATCACTGATGATTATATCTGCTTGTGTTTGTGCTATGGCTAACGCGACAGGTATGTCGGGATTTATCTAGAATATGTCCAGCCAGTTGTCGGGACATTACTAAGGCGACGACGACGACGCGAAATGGAGCTGCAGAGTATATACAGTCAAATCTCAATCTAATGAAATCCGATTTTGCAAATATGTTTTATTTATTGAGATAACAATAAACACAGAAGTCGTCGCCGTGCCCTGGCGAACGGCTACTCTTCTTCACCTGATTATAAATAAATAAATAAATAAATAAATAAATAAATAAATAAATAAATAAATAAGTAAATAAATTAATTAATGCATGCATTGGGTAATATTTAAATAAAACAAAAATATGTAAGAATGTGTCTCGACACTATATAAGGAAGGGAGCCCCCTCGAAAAGTTTAAACCTGAGGTACACACAAGTTCGTTTCAGATCCCCGAATGAGACACTGACAATTACACATGGTGATGTAGAGTCAATATTCACCACGTATGCGAGAATGTTTGAAGAAGCTTTGAAGTGCTTCCATTGCTTTATCGTGCACTACTTCTGATGACCATGGGCCTAACACCTCGGTAAGTGGAAGAGGACGGTGTCAGTCAGATAAACAGCTTTTCAAACCAGAGAAAGATATTACTCGAAGCTCCACCCTGCAAAACTGGATTAAGTATACCGGTAATATTATCACTTGGAGCCTCGACACTATATAGGCTATAGTCACAGAGACGTTTCTTGCAGTGTTTGATTTTCTAACTCAAGCAAAACGATTAAAGTGCTAATTATTGTAGCTTTCTTCTACCCTTCAGATCAGCATTCATTTCACTGAAATTGGTTTCTCCAAATTCTTTATTAACATTCTATTTACTCTCCTTGATTGTAACCTCTCTTAAAATTCACACTTCAGTTATTCTGACTGCTCACTCCCATATTAGTCTAAGTATTCCAATATCTCCTTTAGGTTTATTTCTTTTACTTTGCGTTTCTGGTTTTCAAATATGAATTTTCTTGAGCTACCTCCTGCCACCCGATTCATGGCCCCCCTTAGTGGGTACGAGCCATGACAGAGGTTCATCATCATCATCAAACGGCTTTCGGATCCCCGATGCCTATTCATAGAGCCTGACGAGTTGAAAAGCTCGAAGCATTTAGGCAACGTCTCGCAGGACTTAGCAAAGTTCGAGAGGACGGGTAGGGGAGGAGGGGAGGGGGTAGGTATGGGGAATATACGGGAGAAATATCGGTATACAGGGTTCCAGTTCAGGCAGCGTTGGTTCAGGAGACGGACGCCATGGACCTGCTAAGAAAATTTGTCGCTCCGATCAAGGAACACAAGCGCCTGAAAGGCTCGCTGCCCACGAAAGTGCATACGCAGGCAAAAAAAAAAAAAAAAAAGTATCGTTTTCGCTCTAGAATTAATATAACGTTATTCGCCCGAGTGTTTTACGTGTTTTCGATTTAACGATGTTATCGATGTAAAGTAACAATTAGTGAGTCTCATCGGCTTCGTTAAATATGGTTAACTGAATAACAGGTAGCGCTGCAAAGCGAGGGTCATTTCGGCATGTTCACCACATTTTTTTTCTTTTCTTCTTATTTCACGCCTACCTCGCATACTTCAGTGTATTAATTAAACACAGAATATTTATTTTTTGTCTCTGTCCGAATAACTTGTATTTCTTACAGCGCACTGCCATATTTCTTCTCAATACTTAGAAACAGTATTTCTAAATATTGAGAGGAAATATGGAATGAAAGTTATTCGGACTATGTTATTTTTCGTATTTTTTATTATTATTATTTTTTTTAATCCGCGAGAGCATAAATAGGAGGTGGCTGAGGAGGGCTGCCGCTGACATACACGCCTAACATGTGCAAGAGCTAAACATGGAATCTTCGACGTCACGAAGTAACTCGGGTTCGTTATGCCTGTTTGCGGCAGGCAAGTTAGGCGCCACGCATGCATGCGTGGCGTGCTGGCCTCTGAAACACGGGACATCCGGGGAGTTTCGCAAGTGGTGTGATCAATAAGAGGATCGCCACGCGACAAATAGAAAATCCGTTTCCGTGCGCGTCAACGCGACCGCTAAGCTGACTAAGCCTCGCCCTGCATGTGACAACTGCAGCGACCAAGCAAACGGTCGCCGAAATTGCTGCCCGCGATGACCGCGGAAGCAGCTATAAGGCGCAGCGCGCACGTACCCTTCGCAGCTTTGGTCACGATTATGTCGTGCGTCTCAAGAAGCACTTTGGCTGTGCCCCTAATGGGCCCGCCGCTTTGACTGCGCTGGCGTTCTATCTGCGCTTTATGGAGCCGCCCGCAGGCGACGTTATCTTTACGATCAGGAAATATAACTCGCCTTCTACATACCCGGCAGACAGCCGCGGAGCCCGCATATCTTCCGAGTACGAGCACAATCCGCGCGCCTAATCCCAAACGTAATACAGTATAGCCCCACTTATTCGGCTTTACACGAGAACCAAAGGGAGAAATGGTACGTAACAAGCAGGAAAATGTAAGAGCCGGGGAACTAGAAAAAAAAAAAATAACGGTAGACGCAGTAAGTTTTTTTTTCTTTTTTTTTTCCGGTACTTGAATATCGTTTGCTCCACCAAACTTTGTCCTGGAAGGCTCAAAAGATATCAGGTTGATGTTATCGTTATCACGGAGGCGCGTTATCATCGTTTTATTCTAACTGATGGTCTTGCAGCCACGCCCTTCCGCTTATAAATAAATAAATAAATAAATAAATAAATAAATAAATAAATAAATAAATAAATAAATAAATAAATAAATATAACTGCCCTGACGAAGAGAGTTCCGCTCTCGAAACTTGGCATAAATAAATTTTTCGTTTGCCACAACGTCTCCATTGTACCATCATTTCTTCAAATAACAACTGGCCCATTGATCTCCTACCTTCTCCTTCTATAGCTGAGGTAAGCACCGGTTCTTCTTCGTCTTCTTGCGGAAACCTTAGACGAGAGAGTGCGGTTATGAGTCTCTAAAAAGAGGATGAAGTTTTTCTTTTTTAATATTTATTCCTACACTGCTACACAGCTACACATTATAAATGTAACGGGAGCCCGATCTCACCCTGCCGAGAGCTTCTAAGTCTCACACACCATGCGAATTAAGCTTTGGGAAGTAATAACCAAAGTCCAAATGTGTCCTTACAGATATTCACCTGGTGCCCAGAATGTGACGTCAGCACAAATTTTTAATTACGAATGACAATTATAATTCAGGCATGGTTAAATTATTGGGTAGCTAGTTGGAACGATTCCATCTGTAATGAGTTATGAAAGTAACACAAGATGAAAAAAAAAAAGCGAACTTCTTGCGGTTGGACCGTGACCCAGTCATTGTACACACACACACACACACACACACACACGAAAGTGAACCGGGGGCCCGATCTTTGTTAGTCATATCATAAGAAACAAACAATGACACCTTGATGTCCTTGGGGTCATTGTTTGTTGGCTTCTAATGATATGACTAATATATATATATATATATATATATATATATATATATATATATATATATATATATATATAATATCAGTTTCACTCCGTTTCGCTGACAGCTCTCATTCCAACGTCAGATTTTTCTGAAACGGAGCGTAGTCATACACAATCTTTCAGCAGCCTATAAGTTTGCATATTTTACATATAAAGCACATAAAAACTGTGCAGCCCACGTATACCTAACAGTAGCGCGCGGTCGGGGGGCCGACCTGTCCCAGACGCCGTCGGCGCGCAGAGGGGACGCATCTCACTCGGCAGCATAGGAAGGACCCTCGCGAGGGCGGACGCCTAATTGAACACTGCACCCGCAGAGAAGCCGTCGTCGTGTCAAGGTCGGAAACAGAGCGCGTGCCAATTGCTCCAAGGGAGCAACGAGTCTTGCTGGCGCTAACACAGTGCATTCGCTGCTGCCTGCGACGCCCGACGAAGAAGTGCTGCACCGTGAGAATGGGAGAGGAAGAAAAAGGATAACGACAAAACAACCGCGCATACGAAAACGAAACTAGTCGTTTGTGCACCCACTACAAGCGGAAATGCAATGTATAAACCACGAAATTTGCAAGAAACGGATATATTACAATGCGTTGGAGAGACAAACAAATTGTGCATCTGCCTACTCTCAGAGTCCAGGTCGACCCGCCCTTATAAATTTTGGACGACTACACCGGTACACGTGGTCGCGCACGAAAGCACCGAAATATTCACCTACGTGTCACGCTTCACTGCGAGGCAGAAGTGCGCTGCGAGCAGGCCAGTAAACAGGAAACCGCGAACTTCGCAGGCGTGGTGTGAATTTACGAAAGTTTCGCTTGCCGTCAGAACTTTCACTAGACTTGCGTGCAGCGTGGCGTAAGAGCCACGGGAAGAGTGCACGAAACAATCTATGTTTTGCATCTGCACGGCGAATTGTAGATGCATTTTCTTCTCGTCTCCTAGCTTTTAATAAAATACAGCTGGGAACGCGAAAATATTGGAAAACTGATGCCGGAACGCGCAAGATGCATTCATAAATGTTCGCGGTGGCAAACTTCAGCGGAATAAAAATAAGCAGGGGCGAGACTATTTTTGTCTCGTTGGCGCCTCAAAATGTGACAAATCGAAACAGATGCGGTTAGATAACTTAAGCTTGCCTGCACATTAGGGCGCTGCCAATTCAATGTCTTTAAATATTTTGTTTCGAAGAAGGAGCAACTGTCATTATAACCGTTCAGGAGTCAGCGTCGTCCTCCAGCACGAAACCGTTATATCAGCTGACAGCGTGGTTAGACTTTTTCTTGTACAGACCGCACGCAGATATCGGTTGCTAATCATTGACACATATATGGTTATTCATCAGATTATAGCTTAAAATTTAATGCACCTGGTTTTATGCGTATTATACGCGCTTCGTAAATGAACGGTTCCTTACCTTTGCGGCGACAGGTCAGACTCCGCGTAGAGACGGCACCGTTTCGCAATCTGCGAGTTCTGGAATACGAAACTGAAAGCAATGCGAAACTGTCCGAAGCGGACGCTAAAACTGCTTTAAGAGAGCGGCTAGTTCAGTATGTTGCAGAATGCAGAATGGCGCGGTTGAATGTGATACGAAGTTGTGGGAATATGAAGCTCCATAAATTTCTCCTTTTTTTCAATGTCTTGGACATTGTCTACAAAGTTGTGCAGAGTGTTGACGGACACGCACAAGGCAAGTACATGCAAGCGTCACATTTATTTGCGCCACTCTAGCAGCGGGTTTTTGTCACCCACCCGCGAATCCAAAACTAGGCCTTCTCCACGGAGCTCTGCAGCTGTTCGCGTGATTCCGCGTCTCTAGCGCGCTGCTGCTTAGTGCGGACTGGTAGTGCGTAATGACGGACACACAGACAGCAATTAACGGTACGCAAGTGGAAACAAGTGCGGAAGCTCAGATTCCGCAACCGCGTACCCGAAACTGCAGCAAATCGATAGCGCTTCTGCCACTGCTGCGTTTCCATTTTCATGCCTCACGTGCTGACAGATGCCAGCGCTTTCCGAAACCACATTTGACCGGTAACCATTGTTTACAAACTTTGCGAAGCATCTGTGCCCTATTCATCTTTTGGCGTATGGCCAGACTACTATATTACGGCTCGCGGAGAGAAAATGCAGTGTGGCATCCTGGTCGCCGTGAAAGTATCGACCAAGCAAGCGGCAGTAGCTGGCGCGAAATGGTGCGTGCGTGCGTGCGTCTGTCCGTGTTTGTGTGTGTAATAGCTGAGTGTAGGGTTTTTCTCCAGCATGGTAGCACCTCGGTGGTTGCCGATTGACAATTTCGCCGTGTTCGCGTGCGCTCTCGCGCTTTTGTTTGGTTTTAGCGGCACGATCTTGACAGTTCCTTGCTCTACTAGGTTGGCGGAGGAGCTGTGCTAGCTGTGTGGATCGCGTAGGGCGCTTGCGCGCGGAAGCGTGAGTTTGTTACCGTGGAGCGCGGACGTTTCAGGCCGAATTTCGCGTATATCTTAGATCGTCCAGTGCCGGTCGAGTTGTGGCGCGTGATTTCTTTTTTTCCGCTTTTAAGGGCATGTAGCGTAGCGTCCACTTGCCGCCGTGCGTACGCCGCGGCATGCCACTTCGATTGACGAGCAGCAGCGTAGAACCGTGTACTCCTTTCTTTTTCTTTCTCCTGCCGTTGGCAAAGTCACCGCACTGATGTTTTTTTTTTTCTCTCTCTCTCTCTCTCCCTTCCCTTCTTTTTCGCGCGGCTGGGGTGATGTCGAAGCGCACCATTTAAGAGAGATGCCATGCGCGAACGCTTTCGCGTCTCGTGTTCCAGTTGCCGCGGTACTCGGAGCTCATCGTTTGAAACTTTGTAAAATATTGAAATTAGGAGGTCGCTTACGGCTGGAATATTCTCTTTTTGTCTGTCTCCTTCTTTACAGACGTGACCTTTCAAAAGCACAGATATATGCTAATACAATGACGAAGTTTATCGACAACGCCTATCGTCGCGTTCGTGTGATTTTATTTTTCGCAATAGATTCAGCGGTGCTGCGCCAAAAGCCTCACATTGTAGTGTTTGCGCCTAACGTGATGGTGTGCTGTTCCGATTGTTTGCCGTTACCTTGCCGTTACCTTGAAAAACGCGGATACCGCTTCTTCGAAAAGTACATGGGATTCGATCTTGCGCACGTAATTTAAACGGCAAAAATGTGAAACCTCTGAGCTTCGAGGAGCCTTTCCCTCGCTTTTGTTTGTATTCACTAGCACTCGACAATGGCATTGACTTTTTGTTTCAATGCTCATTGTTTTATTGTTTGAATGTTCTGCTATTCAAACCTCTAACGTCTATAATTAACTTTTTTTTTTTTTACTTTAGGCTAAATTTCACATGCCATTCACATTTATTTTGTGCTTTGGATTTTTGTTTTTTTGGGGTTGGTGCAGGTGCAGAGATTAAGCTGTTTTCGTATCAGAGTGCCTTGAGAAAGTTGCCATGCACTCTTGTGAGCTATTGATAAAGTGTAAAAATTGACAACATGCCAGCTGCGCACATGTGCACAGCTGTGTCAATGATTCACGAGCTTTCTCGCATTTTTCTCCCCATTGCATGTATCAAAGAGAAGGTTTTTGTACATTTTTTTATTATTATTCATGCTTGTTCACAGATATCATCTATCGAGACATTGCCATTGTGTGACCTTTGTAGCCCTGAGAATATTCATGTTCGATTGTCCTGTCAACTTCCATAGGCAACTTCTGGGCCGAGTTCAAAACCGACTGGCTAATATATTTCAAGAACACAGCACTGCAAATTTCCAGCTCCGAGTTGGGGCACAAGCTTACAGCTGTTGGAATACAGTGCTTAGACGATATCTGTTCAAGAGATCTTTTTAATCTTGTAAACAAATTAATTCAAGTTTGCAAAGTTGTATATCTATCTAACCATTCATAATTGTTTGTGTGTGTAACGTTTCACTTGCAGTTACACCCCTACAGTGTGTTGTGGTAGAACAGGCAAATTAATAATGTCGCTGCCCAACAATGAACAGTTGAACTGTCAATGTGAAAAATATTTCATTTTTTTACTTACATGTTACCAGCAGGCATGTTACAATTTTTTTTAAGTGGGATTTGCATTGAGTATGGTTAAGCAAATACATATTTTGACAGCATAAATGAATGGTCGCTGCTTTTCTGAGCCCATCCTTCCATGCTCTTCTTAATTCTCTGTCCGTGAAAGGAAAAAAAAATTGTTATCCACCCAAATTGTAGAACAAAGCTACAAAGGAAACCCACACAGGTTTCTCACAACGAAAGCCTCGCAGCTGAATAAGAATTCACCCTCATCCGGGATTCGAGCCCTGAATCAATGCCTTTCCGGGGTGGTCACTCTACCATCTGAGCTAACCAGAAGGCTAGCAGATCGCTGAGGGAGGGCAAATTAATCGACAACTGTATGACAATTTTTCCCTCTCATGCACTTTCCTTCACCTTGTGGGCTTCCACAGAACTGATTTGCCTCAATTCTTTCTCATGTAACTCGGAAGTTAGCCAAACCTGATTTTGTATGTTTTTGCTTTGAAGATTTGTTTGTTCGGTTACATCACACGGCTTTTTCTTTTTTCTGTATATTGTCTGGGCTTTTTCACTTTGTACACGCCTTGCATGTTTGCTCTTTATTATTCGTTGTGCACATTGTTTGCACGGTTTAAAGTAAGCCTGTCATATAGGAGCACAATAACATTGCCGTTGCTGTTCTCAAGTACTGTTGCATGCAAAAACTGTTAGTAAACCAAGTTGATATCTCTGTTTCTCTTATATTTATTTTTTAACATTGTTTCGATCTCTGGTAAAGTGTGCGCATGTTGTATGACTATGCGCGGGTAGGCTGAATTTGTTTCTTCAGAATAATTTGATGTATCTTGCCTACCTTGTTGTTCATTTTCTGTTTATCACTGTGAAATAATTTTTGTTGTTGTTGTCTGTGTTGTTTCAGGGTTTGTGGAGGCAGGTAGTGACATCAACGGACTAGTCGATGGCGTCCTTGCACAAATTTCAGAGGTGTGTAGTCCTCAATCGTTGACTCAGTTCCATCCAACTGTATTGACGTGAGATGAAGTCATCTGTGAATTTTGGGCCATCATAATCTTTCTTTCTTTTTAATTGGCACCAGAAGCTTATTATAGAGTGCAGATTTTAAGAAAAGGTTGCATTTCTTAATAATTTGTGGTCATAGCCAGTAACATCACACAACACTATCGTGTTCTCATATGATAGTGTAGGCTAGAAATTCGAATACCAGGCTGCGTAAATATTAAGAATTTTCTTGGGTGCCACAGTCCATAAATATCTTTACTGACTGTACCTTAGTGACTAAAAGACAACTTTTTTCTAAGCACCACATTGCTGTGCTGTAGCGTCACATTTGTGCACGAGCATAGTAAAGAGTTCAAGGACAACATTGGCTTCCAGCTACCTTGAACTGTTTCACAAAAGAAGACTGTGGTAAAGCACGCAGGAGTTTTAAAGCAAAAAGACGCAGGTGCTGGAAATATTAAAATAGATGAGCAGGAAGTCATGAGGCTTACCTTGAATACTGGGTCATGCTGCTATTTTTACTACAGCAAGGTTGTTCTTGATTCAGGTTGCGCAAACGAAGTTCCTCTTTAACTCTTTCTGTACCGAAGGAAATTAAAAAACTGTACCAAGTTCCCCAGAGATTTCCAGAAACATGGCCTTATGATGGCTACACTCATCAGTCGCAGAGAAAGGGTTAAAGGTATTCCTGGGTGCCTTTTTACAAGCCTGTTTGAGCTGGCACTCTAGGCGCTCGTAACACAAATAGATAAGGTGCATTTCACCTTGGAAAGTGCTGAGTGAATGTCTTCACCGTTTTATTGCAACAGGCCATGCGTGCTGCCTATGAATTCCATGTTGATAAGCTTTGACTCCTGTCAGCAGGCAAAAAAAAAAAAAAATCCAGTTGCAGTAAATGAAAAAAAATAAATATATATATATATATATACATATTTTTAGTTCGTTTTGTTTTTTCAACGCAAGGGAGGAAGACTTTGAACCACTTCACTCAGAGAAATTGTGCGTCCACCCTTTGGAGATATGATGGGTGTGTAATTGGTGGCGATATGCTTGATTTGAGCACACAGAATAAATATACTGGTGAAAGTGAGCTTGCGTACTCAGCTGCAAAAGCTTGTGGGACACAGTTTCCATGAGAGATCTGAATATCTGTGTTGTCAAGGCACGGCACTTCTAACTTATTGACTCACTGTGTGGGTTGCAAGAACTACTGCAAAAGGAAACCTTGAATTTGAGGTTTTGTGCACATGTTTCCAGGAATTGAGCTTTTTCGCTAATCGTGTGTCTTCTGATCATTGTGCTTGTGCACTTCCGCAGCATTTTTTACAAATTCAGACTCTGGGAAATTCCTTGTGTTGTGCTATGGTTACTTGGGGAAGACAGCCTGTACAGATCTGTGCGACTAAACAAGGACACTTCAGGGCTGCAAAGTTGGCGGAATACTCAAAAAGTGGACATTTAAACAAGAGATGTGCTCGAAAAATTAAAATAAGATATTTTGATATGAAGTAAGAGACATTTCGGGCAATCAGCAGAAATTTCTGCCCGCCATTTTTCTCAGACTGGTTCTCAAACCTCAGTTCTGGTTTCCTTAGACTGGGGGAAGCATTATTACTTTTGCACACTCACGCTCCTCTTGATAACCATTATTTTTATGAGCATCATCTATGTATCATTCAGGTGCACGAGAGGCTTTGTGACTGTCAACAAGCCAGCATTCTAGCTGCTACTATAGGGCAAAATGCCAGTTTGCACCGTCCTTATGGAACAAAGTCTATGAGGCCTTTAATAAGCAGTCAACATTTTTAGCAATAACAGAATTTTTAGTATGAACCGTAATTTCATATTTTTTAGCTTCTACTTTTGTATATTTCAAACTTAAAAGATTGACCGGTTTGCGCACATGTTAACTGCTATCTTGTTAATAGCACATGTCTTAATTATTGCTTTGTATTGTGATTTGTGCTGTATAACTGTGTGTGAAGTTATGATGTTGCAAATGCGGGCCCTATTATTTTCGGAACTTAACAGCCGAATAGGGGTCACCTTTGTAATGCTTATATGCATGTATGTTTCTGTGCAGCCATCGGCAGTTAGCAGTTCGTCGCCTGTCAGGTAAGAAAAAGTTTTATGAGAGCTTTCTCCATTGCGAAAGCTATACCATAGAGGAGAGGAAAATAAAGAGGCTTTTCAAGACTGTTTGTGAAGTATTTTTTGTCCTTTGCCTTGCACAGCTTTGCAGACTTGGAAGACAGTAGCACAAACATGTACGCAAGCCCGATAGCATTTGAGCCTGCTTTCATGGACTTCAAATCACAGTAAGTTTGCAAAAGCTTAAATTTAAGCTCACAATTATTTCAGAAATGACTGCAGGAGTTGCTGTGGTAAGGTGACTGTACACTTCTGTGTTTAGCCCATCAAGCTAATTATTGAGTGAATTTAAACTTTTTAGTTAATGAGTAATCCACTTTTCTTTCTTTGATGAACAATGAGGCCAATTCAACAGACTTAAGAACTGTGAACCAATATTTTTTGAGTGTGCAGGTTGGAATGGCTCACTAAGATGCGGCACTCTTGTCTGTTTTTGTTTTTGTTGACTACTCTCTAAAATTTGAAATGTTTATACCTCCTGTACTGCCTGATGCTGAGGATGAATTTGTCCTTTTGTTATTCAGTTTTTTGTGGATAGATAATATCAGAGGGATGCATAATGCCAGGCAAATGGCAACAATAAAGGTGCTACACAATAACAGTGCTGGGTATTTATATGGCTTCTGACCATTGTGCATATTTCTTAAGATTCCAGTTTTTTTTTTTTTTTTCAATCATTCATTTCATTTTACATTGTTATGTTCTTGTATTTGACAATGAGTGGTTGATCATAACAGTGGCTCAGGGGCAGCCAAGACAATGATAGATAGTTAAAAAATGGAATTCATTGCTACAAGAAACAGCTGCTGGTATTCTTTTGTGCTGGAATGTGTTGAACACTTCTGTGCCCTAGTGTTCTAGAGGGTTAGATTAGTATCAGAATTGTATTACGTACGCAATACTCTACATACACACACTACTGTATGCAGGAGGAGGTCCTATAGTCAGGCGAAAGAGAGGACCTCCCATAACATAAAATTCAAAAATTCATTCGATGCAATGAATGGCAAAATAAGTCTCTAGGCTAATTCATAAATACAAGTTGGAGAAAAGTGCAAAGGTTGTGCTTTGTTGCGAGTATGTATATGTATGTATACGTTGCGAGTATGTAGACGGCCTTAGTCGTGGGACTGCTGGAATGTTATAATGCATAGGGCTTGGTTTTGAATATGTTGCAATGAATGTAAGTGTGAGACGTACACATTATCCCAGGACTCCAGGAGGAAATTATATAATTAATATGGCTGTGAATAAAAGCATATTAAGGAGAGATGAGGACTGTCGACGTTAAGTATATGCAAACTTTAATGAGTACCCAAATGCCGTAGGCTGTCTGTGGAGGGAATTAATGTGTAGCCTATGTGCATTAAATATACTTCACGAAGATGTGGTGTTCTTCATTTTCGGCAGGACTGAATATGGATATCACCAGTCATGTATGAAGGTAACATTATTGCCATAATTGTTCAGTACTTCTCTTACCAATCACAAGATACTCGACCAGCCACATGCAACCGTTCTTTGCCTTGAATTGCCAACAAAATCAGCTGCTCAATATGCTCTGCTGAACTGCTCAGACAACCCACCAATGGTGTCTTTTATATTCAGTGATAACGTAATGTGTGCCATGACTCAGCGAGAAAAGAAAGGCACCTAAAGAAACTGACGCAGAGTGTTTCATAGCTACTTTAATTCCAAAGCTGCTTAAGCATACTGAGATTAGGCATTTCATTTTTGCTACAAATAGTTGTAACTGTTGCTTCAGCAAATGAATTCAACAGCATTTGGAAACTGCACCTGTGAAAGAATAAATCACATTATGCATATGTTTTTGTCTGCTTTGAATCCTTCCTTATTGGTATTATTTGTTGTGCTCTTCTCCTAGACCATTAAGTATGCCTGTGCGTCGACGTGTTGTTGTGAAGAATCTGAGTCCTGAGTCGAGCATAGAAATGCTGTCTATTAGTGGCAACACAGCTAACTTTCACTGTTCCTTCTTTCAAGAAAAGGTATGTTGTGATTAATTACCCATGCTCCTTCAGTGGCTTGTGTTCTGGCAACCATCTATTGCAAATCTGGCTTTTGCATCGTTATGAAACCTAATCATTAATGTCTTCAATAGACTCGCTTTGTGTTCTATATGATTTGTGTGTAGTGAAAAAAACACAATAATAGGTGATTAATTAACATGTGCTGCTTTCTTATGAAGCAAGAATCCAAGTGGCAGTTTGTTTATGGGGTTATGATTGTCATAGCTAAGACTAGCTGAACTTTTGAAGGGATAATTTTTATGGCATAAGCATCAAACTTCTGGCTCAGGATTTTAGCGCAGTGTCGTTTTCTTTTCTGTTCATTTTCAGACATTTCTTTAAGATCACACAAGCACGTTACGTTTGCACAGTTCTTTCTCAATAACTCAGCCATGTTGCAATGCGGTAAAAAGAAAAGTCATATATCTGTGCGAAGATGACAGACTTTTTGAGTAACAGTAAGGGCTTGTGATTTTCTGACTCCGCTTTAGGAGTACTGAGAGGACATGTTTGATGCCATTTTTTTGCTTTAAATGAAGGGCCAAACACATTAAACTTCAGAAAAGAAAATATTGCCGACCAAAGTGCCCTAAATAATTAATCTAACTAAATTGGGTTTCAATATCTATAAATAGGTGAGTGATGTCATTATAATACACTGTTTTTCGTTTGTGATTGTTGCAGCGGCCACATGCAAGCATAACCAGAAGAAACATGCGCAGTACTCTTATATTTTTTTTTATAAGCAACACCATCATACCTAGCCATATTGTTAAATGATGTCAGCAAACCTTGCGCTGTGTGTTGACATCACAGTAGTGTCAGTGATGCCAGGTCTGGTATTGCGATACTACTTCAGTACCAAATTGAAATATTATGTTTCCCAACCTTTATACTTTGTGTGATCTTCTTACATGCTAGGAGCTTGTGAAATAGTTTCTATAGCTTTGAAAATGTGTCAGTACTATATTAAATATGTTAGTTTAATACCTGAATCAGTTTGCGTCATGATTGCATTCTAATATTGAATGAAGGACTAGAATGGTGATGAGTGTAGTGGGGATGGAGCAATGCATTAACATTGCCTTCCACACTGGCAAACCTGAACATAACATTTAGCTATATTAGCAAAAAAAAAAAAAAAAAAAAAAGTGTCCCTGGTGTGAAGGTGTTTACAGAAGTTCTTGATGTGTCTCAATTTTGTGACCTGTGATCATTAAAAAGTAAAACATACACTGGGTACACCTACATGTGACTGCTGAGGCGAGCACATGGAAACTGTGCACCAAGTGTGCCAAGCTTTAGGAACATTTCTAGTTCTCAACTAGTAGGGGACAACTACTATTGCTGAATAGTAAGTGTGCCGTTTTTTACTTCTGTCTTAACAGAGGATATCACCAGGTGGAAACACCACATTTGACATTGTGTACCTTGGAAGGGAGCGGGGACTAGTTGAAAATATATTATTTATTCACACATCGTTAGGCTCCTTCAAGTACCAGGTGAGCCCTCAACATTCTGATTTCAAGTGCCTGGTGAACATTTGTCAAGCTGTTCCGCTGTAATACCACAGGGAAGCTTAAAGCACTTGCTTTGTAAAGTGCAGGTGGCAGATACTACTAAGTTTGTTCTGCCCAGCACAGAGCTGCGATATAAGCTTTTGCCTAACGATCGTGTGCTTTTCTGTTTCTACATAAAAGCAACAGCGACCACACCTGTCACTTCAACTTGATAAGTTGCCTGAAGCATTCCCTACCTCATAGTTTTGCTTAAGACTAATTTTGTTTTTGCTGTTGGCTGCTGTGAACAGTGATGCTATGCAAGAAGACTTTTAAAAATATGCTATCGTGTCTTCTTTAAATTTGTGTGATCAAGTGGAAAGGCATTTCGGTGGTGAAGTTTACACCATGTGCATTTATTACATTTTAATCCTTCTCATTTGATGCTCAGGTGTCGGCCTTTGGAAAAGAGAATCCGTACAGGTTACGACCGTTTGTTGGGGTGCGCATGCCTCTCAACAGTAGCTATACGCCGCTCATCTACATGCACAACCCTCATAGCTCCACCATTCAGGTAACACGAAAAGCCTTGCATAAATTTCTGTGTGTTCAAGTTAAATTGCGATAATTCTTAATCTTGTGATTAACAAAATTCGGTTATAGTAAGTAAGTCTGGGAATGTTGATTTGTTTATGTTGTCAGTACTAAAATTTTAAGGCTAATTCGGGTTTGAATTAAAACTTTGCTTTTCCGTGGGTTAACATACTCTACATTTTAACTCCTTGACTTGCATGATAGCTACATTTAATTTTTTTTTTTATGCTTTCTACGTGGCAAGAAAATGCTGACAAATAACATTTAGCCTGAAAAAAGTGCACAAGAAAGTCCCGAAGGCGTAGTCAACTGCAGTAAGGGAGTTAATTACATTTCTCTTCCTTTATGATCTTTGATTGAAGACAGTTTTTAATTAGCCATCAAAGAGATGAAAGGTGGTCAGTTCTGCACTACGGACTTTAAACAGAAGAACTAGTTTGAGGATTGAGCAGCACATAACTGTGGTGATAATTTTGGGGTGCGTCGGGAACCCCTTGCCCTCGCCCCGGTTATGGGCCTGCTACTCTGCACCGTGTATAGTGCCCGAATAAGATTTTTCCTGTACAAAAGTGTGACATGCTGCTTATGTCATTTCAGCTAATTTTACTATAAATTGTTTCAGCTAACTGAAATTTACTCCAGTGGTGGAGATTTGCACCTTGAAATGCCAAACGGTGAAAACAAGATCTCAAAAGAACTTTGGGTGAGCTTTCCTGCTCTGTCCATCATTGTGTTTTTCCCTCTTTGGTTCTTTTTTTTTTCTTCTGGATGTGCCTGTCGTATTTGCAATGCAAGGTGCTAGGGCAATTCTTGTGTAATGCCTATGAGCTGTGTACAGAAAACTTCCTTCAAGGCAAACTTTCTTGACAGTTCAGACAGATTCTCTGATAACCTGAGCAACTTGTGGGCCTTTGTTCACTTGAAGTAAGTTGGATGTAAAAATACCTGTGGGCTTAGATTTAGGTCTATGTTAAAGAGCCTCAGATGTTCAAAATTGATCTAGAGCACTTCACTATCGAATCCATCATAGTCCGAGTGCTGTTTCAAAATATGTTATGCTTTGTTGGCAATCATCAATCTTGCATAGACCTTCCCAATGAGAGTTTCCTGGACATCGCTATACTTCCCTCTGAGCTGTTGTGAAACCGCTTGAGCCCCCCCTTGAAACCACTGCAGAAGCTGCAAAACATGCCTTCGTACTCATGCGCAACAAACAGTCCAGAGAAGAGGTTGCTCTCTGCCTTCCTTAAAGAGGTCTATAATGAGTGCATTTTTGTTAACCCTTTAACTATCAAGTCTGAGCTGTGCTCGTCCTAGCTGTTTGTACTAATATCGCCATGGACGAGCTGTACTTGTCTAGGCCACAGCTCCTTCGACTTTGCCTGCTGGAGGTGAGCTGCGCTAGTCAACTAAATTCGCATCGTGCATGTGAGCTTTGGTACTGGAACATATTCTTCAATGCTTTTGATTTCTTTAATTATCATTTGTTCAGATAATTACGTTCGAACCTTACACGTGTCCTGAGGGAAAGGGTCATTTTCAGGTCAGACGTCTTTTATTGATATTTTGACTCACTCTGAGAGAAAAACTGCACATATATAATATATTCTTCAGATGCGGATGAAATGCACTATAATCTGCTGGGTTAAAAATGATTCGTTATTTTTGTACACTGGGAGGTTAAATTTGGGGGCTAAAGGGTTAAGCTGAACTTCTGACAAGATAAACAGATTTTCAATGACTCCTCTTGTTTTTAAAGGGAGTCCTTAGTGTAGTATCATGTGATGTAAGGGGCTCTTGAACACTTGCACTTTATATATTTATTGCCTGGCGCTGCATGGTCTAAATTGTGTCACTGTCATAAAGCCGATTTAAGTAACTAATCAATGTATTGCTTTTGTGAACATATTATGTTAGGTGAATTGTGTATCTTATGTCAAATTTTGCTACACTGTCTGTCACTTCATAGGTGCATTGGTGATAGCATGATCCTTCATGTTTCTCGGCAGGATTTCTTGACATGGATTGCAAAGAAGGGCTTGTTCATAACATTCTTTGTTTTGCTACTGCAGGAGATTCCTCCGTACAAGACTAAGCCGGTGATGAAGGCAAACTTTGTTTCCCGAATCGAGAAAAATCACACGGCATTCATCCGCATAAAGCTCAACAGCACCACCCATGTAGACCTTATTCTGCCCGTAGAAGTGGAAGTTGTCTCGTGTGAGTTGTTTTGAAAACACAGCTTCTCATCATGGTGTCGATGTGTGCATAAGAAACTTATTAGCTGCTGATGAGCCATCATCGCCTGAAAGAATTTACCACAATATTGTTTGCTAGGGCTGTGTGAATATTAAAAATTTCAAATATGAATCGAATAGCCCTTGCTATTTGATTCGTATTCGTTTTGAGAATTCACTATTCGAAATTTTGAAATGTTAATTTCTTTAGAATATTTAAGGATGTGGGATTTCATGTGCTCTTGGGAAAAAGGAACGACAACACAGTAGTGCAAACAGTTAAAAGGGCATTTATTGCACCTTTCATACACTAATGCATGCCAGCCGAATTGCTACCCATGAACATTCACATGGGCGCGCGACAAATCAAGGAAGTCCGACTTACCGCGACCGCATAGCGAGCGAATATGTTTGCCCCATGCTATGACACCATCGCCTAGTCGTTCACGGGTACGGTCACGCGAACGGTGGCGAGTTCAAACGATCCGTGTTTATCCATACCAGTGTCCTGCTCCTAAGCCTTCTCGGGACGGTCCCGCGAAGCGGCCGGTGCACGCATGAACAGTCCTTGCGTGCTGCTCGCCGACCCTCAAGCCAAGAGGAAGCCTTCTCCCTTTTGCGCCTGCGTAACCCCTGCCGTCAGGTGGCGTTAGCAGCGCATTCCTTGCGCCCTCTTTCATAACATCCACGCTGACTGCCGGCGCTTAACCACGCAGACAGGCTGGATTACAGGAGACGCGAGCTATGCAGGAAAAACCACATGAGGGGACGCGTGAGAGTCGCGCATGCCCACAAGGAATGGTAACACTTATTGGAATCTCAAAGGAGAGGGAACGATGGAACTGAGGAATCTGAATGGTTCTTGTGCAAGGGAGCTGTGGTTGCCTACAGGGGCACCAGTTCTAGAATAAGGCACTGGAGTTAGGGGGTTCAGAATAAATGCGTGGAGCAGATAACCTCTGCTCAGTTATTTTCGGTCATTCATGTATGCCTTACTTTTAGGCTGTCTTATGGTATGCCAATTTATTGCCTTTGTTTAGACAAAGCAATTTATTATTTGGCCATTCGCACCATGTTTTCATATTTATGTGCGGGGCTATAGTATTGAACTTCTCTCCTTTGACGAAGTCAACATTGTACAAGCTCCTGGTGTCGTGCTGTTTCCTTTTTCTCATTACTGTTTACAAGCGCCTCCATTTGTGTCCCTTTGGATGTCCATACGCAAATATCATTTCGTGCATTTAAATATGCCTTCAAATAAGCAATGTAAATAACGTCAGGAAGACTTTTTTTTACCAAGAAGACTCCAAGCAAGTTTTATATTTCACTTGTGTTCAGAAATACAATATTCATTATTCGATTCGATGTGGAAATTTCATTTTTCAAACAGCTCTACTGCTTATGCTTGTCGATATTATTTCATGCATTCAGCAATTTAATCTTCTCAAATGTGTGCAGTGCCTGGCATCTTTTCACCTACGGAGACACTCGACTTTGGAGTCATGCACAGCCAGGATGAACCAAGGACTCTCCCTTTGAACCTCTTTAAACTCTGGCCCCAAACAGCTTTACATCACCGTGAGTAGCCGTGCCTTTGAATTTGCCAAACGGCTTGGTTGTAGCCTACTGCATCGACGTATGCAATTTGTGCTGTTGTAGGCTTGGCTCAACACAATGTACAGCCGCCCAAATCTTTTTAACTAGCGTGCACGAGTGGCGACTTTCTGTGCGCCAGCACCTTAAATTAGAAAAAACATAAAAATGAATATGCCATCTTCACAAGCTTTGTGAGCATTAGTTAACCTCAACCGTGTCGAAAGCTTGTTCCATCGTAACGCACTGGACAGCAAAAAAAAAAAAAAAAAAAAACCCATTTACATAAGCTAGCTAAAGATTTGGCTGGCTATACATCTAGAAATATGACACTGACGTAATGCCCTTGTCAGATGCTTGTTTCATGCATGTGAAATGTTTTAACCTCTGTATGTGTGTATGTGTGTTGGTTTTCTTTTTTTTCTTTTGCTGTTTTTTTGCTTTCATACTAATGCCTGATGAGGTTGTAAAGATTATTTGTCAGTGAAGCACTGTTATCTATTAAGCGAGGAATGGCAGGACTACTTTTTGTCTTTAAAACTGCTTCTCTTGGTGATTTACATACATCAGAGAGCATGGTTGGTTGTCTGCTTGGCAGAATGTCATTGTTACCCCGGTGAACGAGGCAGTCGAAGTCAAGTTTACGCCCACCAAGGTGCCCCCTGACACTGTTCGGTCCACGCAAGTTGCAACCGTGACCTACATTCGTGAGCGGCCTTTCGTATTCATCCTCTCTGTAACCCTGTTACACTAAACAGATGTGCAGCACTTGTCGTAACCTGTCCAATGGGAAGGCACATTAAGTTGTTGCAAAACTGATAATCGGAGCAGTATGGCATCAATTGTTGGCCAAGGCCTTACTTTTAAAGTCGCAGCCATTCTTTAGACATGGATGGAGTTCTTGTACATGTGCTTGTGTGTATTTGTCAGTCTATAAATGTCATATTTGAGTTAATTTCATGTATCTGAATGAAATAGAGTGAAATGTTGACCTCGTGTTTGATAATTTCGGGAAGTGTTGAGTTCTTGCTTGCAATTTCTGTAGCCTAACATAATTCATGATTAGACTTTGTCGAGATATGTAAACACTTCAAAGATACATGCTAGAATAATATAGCAATTCTATTCCTATGGTGTTACTTTACATGCTTCTCAATTGGGCAAAAGTACAGTAAAACCTCGATAATTCGAACTCGGTTAATTCGAAATTTCGGTTAATTCGAAGAATTTGAGCGGTCCCGTCATTCTCAATGCAAATTCTACCGGATAATTTGAATGGCCCGCGCGGCTCTATTCGGATAATTCGAAGTTTCCGGCTAGTAGCAACGTGCGGCGGTTAGGTTAGGGCGCTCCGTACAGTCGCCAACCGATTTTCCGAGCTCGTGGGGACTGAAAAATAGTCCGGAAAACTCGTTCGGCCGAAAAAAAAAGTCATTAGTGTGGCTTTAAAAAAAATCTTTAATAATGCCCTGCCTCATACTACGCTTGGAGAGGATCGACTTGCTTGGATTTGCGCAGCAATGACGTCGTCTCCGTGTACAGTCGACCCGAACGCCACCGCGTTGGCGATCTCCGCCAACGGAGTTCGCCATGGAGATCCAAGAAACGAGCTTCGCACCGCTTAGCTCTCGCGAAGGTACAGGAGGTAACACCGATCACTGACATGGGTCTCCGAGACACCTGCTCGGTGTACACGCCACGTTCAAAATAGCAACCGAAACTTGAGAGAAAAAAACAAAAAAACTCACTGAAATAACACGCGTGGTGTCAGCGCGCACGAGCGAGCGCGGCCGCCGCAGCCCACAGCGAGCGAAGATTCGTGCGGTCTATCGCTGCGAGCGGCGAGAGCACAGCCCATACGAAAGGTCAGAGCCGTCTGGAGATCGCTTTCAAGATACGCTGCGCGCGAGAAACCGTTCCGGCGCTAAGTACGCAGTTGTTAGAAGAGTAGAAGTCGCCCGAGGGAGGAAGTCGCCTCCGCCGTGCGTTCGCTCTCCATGAAAGCGCGCGTCCCCCGCGCGCTGTCACTCGCACATACGGCGGGCGCGCGGCGATGATCTTATCGCCCTTGGACTTTGTATGGATCCTCAGGGCGGCGACGCCGACGGCGAAAATCCGCTTGAAGTGTCCATATAATTGCTGTCGCAATAAAAAAAAAAAAAAAAAAAAAAAAAAAGTCCCACAATAATGGTTACAACGATGGCATGGCCTCCGAGACTGGAGGATTGCGCGAGCTCTCTATTGATAGCGCGGGTTCTGATCTTGGAGGCTATACAGCGAGTCACTGGAATTCAAGCCAGTGCAAAATCCAACATGGCGGCCTCCAAGATTGGGTAACGCGGCTAGGAAAGAACGATTTAGTCCGCAAAATCGAACTTTGGGGTCTCAATTCGTCCGAAAAATTGGGTGCGAAAATGCATGAACTCAATGAGAACCCTGATGGTGCATTTTTGAAGTCCGGAATATCCAGCAAGTCCAAATTTTTGGAGTCAAGCACCACCACGCCCGCTTTCGCGGCAATTATCGATTCCGTGAACATCGTCCGCAACTTTGTTGAGTGCAGTGCGGGTGATGTTTGTATGCTACGTTTTTTGAACCAGCTGGAGAGCATGGCACTAGGGGCGGCGAACCAGCGCGCCAAGTAATCCCGCATCGGTGATTACTTGGCGCGATTTCGGTGAGTAATTTTTCTCGGACATGGAAAATAAAGGTGATTTCTTTTTGCGGCAAGTTCTTGCTTGTTTTCTTTTTTTTTATTCATTTCGGTTAATTCGAAAATCCGCTTAATTCGAAGAATTTTCGCGGTCCGGCGACCTTCGAATTATCGAGGTTTTACTGTAGTAATTATGCTGACTAAACATATTTAAAAAAACAAAAAAAGATGCACTGCTAGATTTGATTTTGAAATAGGACAGCCAGCTCCGCAGCATGGGGACCATTTTTTTCACATAAGCAGGAATATACAGTAGAACCTCGTTCATACGTTGTAAAAAAAAAAAAAAACGGGGAAAAAAACGTACTATCCGGGAGAACGTACAATCCATAGTCACTAAAAATTGAAAGAATGACAAGAAAGCAAGAAGGTACAAGATCCGAGGGCATTTATTTCCTGTTGAACATATCTGTAATCTTTTGTTAGCACAGTACCTGATTTTTTGAAAGGAGGAGTTCCTTTTCGCCATACTGCAGACCATTTCCTGCATTTGCGTTGTTTGCACGAAAGAAGCTGCGCAGTGCAGGTACCCACCGTTGTCTTCATCATTGTTTTCAGGCAATTGTGCTTTGTTGGCTTTAGTCTCCTCTAGAATCTGCCACATTTTGAGGCTCCACGTCAGGATGCTATCATTGTGTCTCGCACGTCAAAACTGGCCTTCGATGCCAGTGCATCAAAACTCTACTTCAATTTCATCTTCAGGAGCTCATGCCAAAGCTTCGTCGCTAACGCTAGACTTAAGTTGTTTGGCTGCTGGGACGCACCGAAAACCACACATTTTAAAGCAATTCTTTACTGCTTCGTGCATTACGCTCTCCCACGAGTGGTTGAGATCGTGCATTGTGTCCCAGCAGTGAGAGCTTCCCAGGGTCCTCGCCACTGGACACGCGAGCAAGGAAGCGACGCACATTACGCTTACTATACAGAAGTTTAATGTTTTTTATAACACTTGCATCCAGAGGTTGCAACTGGCTTGTGTTTGATGAGAGGAACACGACGTGATTTCATATGAGCTGTGCAGTTGTCCACAAACAAAACATATCGTTGCCCTTTGCACTCCAGTTGTTTAAAGGAGCTGTTCAAAGATGTCGCATGTCATCCATGTCTTTGCGTTATGCTTGTAAACACAAGGCAGGCGCACGATGTGTGCCACAAGCACATCGGGTTCTTCGCCTTTCCGATCACCCACGGCTTCATCATGTCGCTGCCATCTTCGTTGCAGCAAAGTAGTACCATAATGCGATCTTTGCTGATCTTACCACCATGATAGAACTCCCCTTTCATGCTTAGTGGCTGGCTAGTCTGGACCCTGAGGAAAAGGCCAAACTCATTGACATTGTACACAACACAGGGGTCATATGTGTTGAAAATGATGGGAAGCAGTGCGACCCACTTCTCAGCACCAGCTGGATTCATGCTTGCTGCCTCTCCGTTTACCTGTAGATAGGCGATGCCATGTCCGAAAACAGCCAATCCATCCATTCTATGCGGGAAAATTGTATATTCCCAAAACTTTGACAATATCCATAGCTTTTCCCCAGAGAATGCTATCATCAAAGTTTATATGCCGGAAGCCCTCACTTGTTTGAACCACTTGAGCAGTGCTTCAAGTTTCTCATGCATGGCTCCACAGCCTTGCTTTGTTCCGGCACTGAACACTAAGGTATTCACTTCGATTTCCTTGCGTTTCGACACGATCATGTTGGCATTTAACACAAGCAATCCAAGCTCACTGGTGATGTCTATGAGCTTTCTCTTTGGGTTCTGGTCGATGACTACCAATGCGTTAAGCTTTTCCTTGAGGGTCAGAAGCTTGCGCTTCCTCAATGCCATGGCCGCAGCTCTCAAACTGGCCAACGCAAGCGTAGCAACTGCAGTGAATGCAATGAGCGATGCCTCCGGCGATTTGCTGATATCGAACCAATAAACCAGGAGTGCAAGAGCATGGCGGCGTTTTCACGATACCAGGCAGGCATGTACTGCAAAGAAGCCGCTGTGGCGGGTGGCTATGGCTCTCAATCGCGCCTGCCTCACGCAGTTGCTCCTTTTCTTCATTACATAGGACTTAGTGATGGAAAAACATATACGATCGCAGTTTGACAACTTACTGAACATTTCTGCCAAAAAATTGCATGTTATGGGAGCATATTAAGCGTTTAGAAAACTGCATATCTGTATGGAGTCATTGTTAGTGCTCTCGATCGCAAGTGTTGCTGCCGGAAAATTGTGTTAAATAAAAACGTATCAACAAGCTTCTACTGTACATGGTGTGTGTTTTGCAGTTCATGTGAAGTAACTGAAGTTATAGCTGCAAATCAACATTTTCACTGTACTGATATATCTTACCTTTATTTTGTATGTTATGGCATACGAGGCGTGTTCAAAAAGAAACCGAACTTTTGAAATAGCCGCCCAACCAGCAGAGGGAGCGCGCTGCGGCTACTGAGCGCATGTAGTGGCAGGTTTAGACAATCAACTGCCATTTGCCGCTTTTCGCTCTGACCGTTAGTTGGCGAGCTACAGCCGCTGAAGTGAGCACATGAACAAGCTGTTCTTAGTATTGTTGCTAAAGTGACAGTGAAGGAATTTGGGAAAGCTTTCACAGGGAAATTTCAGTTGCTTAGCCAAGCATACGGGGAGGACTGTATGAGTCGCACGCAGTGCTGTGATTGGTTCAAGTGTTTTGAAGACTGAAGAATGTCGGTTGGGGTGACAATCCCAAGCCTGGACGACCTTCCACATCCACAGATGATGACCACGTCGAGGGAGTTCGAACTGTGATTCGTGGAAATCGTTATTTGGTTGTTCGAGAAGTCGCTGACAAAGTGGGTATCAGTGTAGGATCATGTCATGAAATTTTGAGTGACAAACTTGGGATAGGTTGTGTCAGTGCAAAATTCGTGCCGCATTTGTTGACTGACGAACAGAAGCAGACCCGTGTTGAAATCACCCAGGAACAGCTCACCGCTGCCTATGACGATGAAAACTTTCTTAAAAACAGCATAACAGGCAATGAGACATGGATTTATGGCTATAATGTTGAAACGAAAGTGCAGTCATCGCAGTGGGTGGCCAAAGGTTCCCCTCGTCCAAAAAAAGCACGCATGAGTCGGTCAAAAATGAAGCTGATGTTGGTTGTGTTTTTTTTACTGCAAAGGCATTGTCTATCAGGAATTTGTGCCACATGGTCAGACGGTAAACAAAGAAGTTTACCAGGGAATCCTAGCACGTTTGAGAGATTCTGTGCGCAGTAAGAAGCCTGAATTGTGGGAAAATCGGGCTTGGATGTTGAATCATGACAATGCCCCGGCTTCCGCGTCGCTCCTTGTCCGCAGCTACTTAGCAAAACACCACACTCCTGTTGTGCCCCACCCACCATATTCTCCGGACCATGCCCCAGCAGACTTTTTTCTATTCCCCAAGCTGAAAACTGCCTTGAAAGGACGTCGTTTCCAAACCGTAGAGGAGATCCAGGACAATGCAAGAAGAGACATGCGCGCCATTATAGAAAGTGCGTTCCAGGTGGCTTTCCAAAAGTGGAAGAAAAGATGGGAAGAGTGCATCGCCAGTAGAGGGGACTGCCTTGAAGGGGACAGCACTTAAAATGTTGTACGATAAGCAGTAAAGGTATCATAGCAAAAGTTCGGTTTCTTTTTGAACACACCTCGTGTACTTGACCAGTACAAGGACATTCTAACCCTTGTATTCAGAAATGCACCTTAGCTTGAAGCCCATGCTTGACTTGATCTAAATGACGCCTGGTGTGAACATGCCCAAGACGCCCGTGACATTGCCTTCGGCGTGTTCACGACAGGCGTTATTTAGATCAAGTCAAGCCTAGGCTTCAAGTTAAGATACATTTCTGAATACGCGGGTAAGTATGTATTTTTGGAAATATGTGCTTCAGTTAGCAACAGAAGCAAAGTAACTCCCAGCTAAAGATGCCTTCATTGTGCAGCTTTCCAGTTACTTTTGTGCTTCAATGCATAAAATGACGTTTTGTTAAGAAAGTAACTGGAACGCCAATGCATTTCTCCACAAAGTTCGGGAATTATTATCTCGAAACTGATGTCCTCCTGAGAATTCATTCCAAGCGGATCCTTCTTGTGAACTCCACGGCTAGAATTTGTAAATTGCAATATGGGCCATAAGGTATTTCGTTGCAAACTTAATTAGTGAATTTTTGTTAATGAGTCGATTATGCATTAAAATTTTTCATGGAAGTAATGTTAGCATCTTCGAGTAGACCAGCTCATGCTATCTGCCACAAGCAACCTTAAAAAAATTTTGAATGTGTTTGCTGAAACACCCTGTATATTTCAACTTGTGGCAGTGAAAATTGAGGCCACAAGCAATTAAAATGGCTGCTGGTTGGTGGGCTTATCAAAGCATTTCCACAGTGCTGACGTGGAAGGAGCCTCTTCAGGAGCTTTCATTGTAGAGGACATATCTGGATTCCTTTTTGTTGAAATTTTCCTTGCTTCTAAAGCCAGGTTCTTTTTTAGCCTGTTTATCATTGAAACATCCTGGTGGTACTCTACTACTTGAGAGTGAGAGTCTAAAGACATTGGCAAGCTTGCTACTTGATCAAATTTATAGCTTGGAAACCATATTTTTAGGCACTTAGACAGATTAGTCACAGATACAGAGGTTTCCACCTGGCGGCTGGTGTGTTGTCCGAATGCATGAAGAGGCAGTACAGTGTGTGGGTACTTGTGCTGATAGTGTCGGGTAGCCATAAGCACCAGCAGTGGCCCCATGACGGTGCCCCCGTGTTACTTTTGATATGCTTCACTGCACGGAAAATACGCTTCACCGCAATACATTCTGTATGCTTCGCCGCATAACACGGCTGCACTGCGGTAAAGCTGAATTAAAGAACCAGCAACAATTTTTGAGGGTTCGAATATTCGCACACCTTTAATTTTGTTCTATTGAAATTGTTGCAACAGCAACACAGCGAGGTCTTCAATCGCTAGACAGTGTTATCGTCAGGTGATGGGCTTTGAGTTGTTCAGGGCACTACTGATGTTATCTGGTTGGCTAGAGGATGAAGGTTCAAATGAAGAATTACAGATGGTAGAATGATGATGGATGAGCTGACACATACATGAATGCTTAACAAACAATATTTTGTTAATTTAGCATGTGTTAAGTGTGTGCCTCAATGTAGCAGACAGACTTTGCAAGAAAAATCAGGGAGACTTTGCAAGAAAAAGCAGGGTGAACTTAGTGTTTGCTGAGCTAACTAGTTCTCTTATGTCTGTCTCTCCAGCCTCAAAAGTTAAGCACCTGAAACAATGCTCAGGCAAGATTGTGGTGAAGTCTAAAAACAACCAGTACAAGTTGACGATACCATTCCAGGTATATTTCATGAATGGGTAAGTTATGTCTTGTTCTTGTTTCACTGTTGTCATGCGAGTCTCCTCGCAGCTGTTACCTGCTGCTGTAAAGATGCTGGTGTGTAGAATGCAGCTTTCGCAAGAAATATTCTTTTGTGCTTTGCCTGCAGTCTAGAGATGTTCTACTTTCAGTTTTGTGCAATCTGTGTGTTCACTGTAGTGAAAGCTGGGGGGCTATTCTGTAAGAGTCCACCTAGTGGACTGTCCATTTCGGCCGCTGCTGACTGGTTGGAGCTGCACGAGTGAGGGGGAGACATGTGCCCCCAGCCAGTTTCCTCCTCACTCGTACAGCTGCAGCCAATCAGCGACAGCCAAAATGGACAGTCCACTAGGTGGACTCTTACAGAATCGCCCCCTGGAGCCTTATATTAGGCCAAGTTTGTCGTCTCAATACGATTGAATTGTGTTTGCTTGCCATCTGTATGGAGCAAGTTCGGTCACTGGGAACCAAAACACAAAGCTGATTGAGGCCAGATGCAGGTTACATTTAGATAAGTTGTGCATCTCATGAGAAGCAACGGAAACAAGCTGGTGTCTTGTTTTTTACATTTTCATATTCAGCACGCCATAATGTGCTCGTGATACCAGCGAAGTCATTTGCTAAGACAGTTTAAGCAGCACATTCACGAGAAGGTGACGTGGCCCTGTGGTAGTGCAGTTGGTTGGCATGCAGCAGATTTGGTATGAAATTCTGAAGCTGGGTGGGATTTTTCCTTTTCAACCCATGGCTGACATCAGTCATATTTAAATCACGCACATTGTATCGAGTCAGTGAAGAGTCCGTTACACGTAATAATAAACACAAGGCTGGCAATCCACCAGATGATGAGTAAAAATGCACCTAGTGAAGCCATGCTGGCTTGAAAAACTGCCAATTTCATTTGTTGATGTGGTCTTACCCTTATGAACAGTTGTTTCCATGCTATTTAGAGCTTGTAAAGTGCAATCATCTTTTTATCTTAAACAATATCTCTGATATTCATTGATAAATAAGAAGAAAACTTCCTCCAGAGTGAGCCTAAAGTGAGGGTGATGTGTATCCACTTACTTATTAATATGTCGTCAAATGCAGGCAAATTTTGCCAGCTGGTTTACTGCACTGAACGTAAAGATGACTGCACTGAACTGTAAGGTTGAAAAATAAGTTTTTTTATGATAGGGTCGGGACAGAATTTTTGAAAATTGTGTGCCACATGATGAAAAAGTGACAAACATTGCGTGGAAAATAATCACAGTTTTGAATATACTATAGCCAACGTTTATTTATTATCTTTTATTTTTTGGGGGGTGGGGGTATTAGAGAGATTGTGGCAACTGACCCATTTTTTCTTTATCATTATTTTTCTAGGTCACTAGAGTACAATGTGAATGGCACAGTATTCTACATAGGGAGAGCGAAGAGTCTTAGCAAGTCAGACGTAAGGCCACTAAATATTTCCAATACTTTCCCAGTGCCAGTAGTAATCCACAGCATTGAACTTCAGCCTGAGAGTCAACCTCATTTCACTGTGAGTATACCAGAAGAGAGCATTTGCTAATGCTGAGCTGTTATGCCTGGCTTGAACCGACTTATCCTGATCATTAGCCGGGTTACTGCCGAACCCTTAGCTTTTACAAACTTAAAGTAAAAAAGCAACTCGGGAGTTGTGTTCTTGTTTGATCACTTTTGAGCTTTTTGGGTTAGCTCTTTGAGTGCATGTTGATCGACTGATAGGACATTGCATAGCCCTCAAGTTCACTGATTGAATGCCCGCCCGTACACTGTCTCATGACTGTCGTGATGTCACGTCATGCGAAAAATAAAAGCATCCCCAAATGTTATCGTATGAGAGTGTGAGCCCAGGTTTCTTTAAAAGCGCATGTGTTGTGCATCACATATGATGTAGGAGTGCACTCCATAGTTTATGGACATTTTTGAAATTGTCTTCAGGCTTGAAGCACTTTTGCTAGATGCAGTAGCATGTTGAATTAGGCTGGTTGGTACACTAATGGCCGTGAAGAAAACGGCGTTAAACACTTGCTGTACGCACGTGCCATGAAAAGAATGTACCATTTCAGACAAATATAAAAGAGGTAGACTGAAGTGTACTTTGTGTATGCTGATTCTGACACCTAATATAGGATGACCACCTTGTGGAACTATATAATAACTACCCTAAGCATAGTGCTTTAGATAGTGCAATAAATTTTTTTTCTTCCCGAAACGGCCTGTCGAGTGAATGACCAGTAACACTAGACACACAGTATTTATTCAAACAAAAGGAAATCCAATTCAGCACACTGCAACATGTATTAGAGTTGCATTTCGCTGAAGTTTGACAAAATCTGGAACTGGAGAAGTGTGCTCTCCAAATGACCACTAGCTTTGTTAAATGCAGCATTGTGCGAAATGCTCCATGCGCCACAGGATGTGTGATATCAGGCTTTACACTGCAGTTCTTGTTCCCCTTGCGCATAGGCTGCCACATAGCATAATGTGGAAATGAAGCTGTATAAAAGCACTGAGATCCATTTTATGCAAATACTGCAAGAGTGATAGAAATCCATTGTCTATTCGCCATCATCGCTCATAATTGTTAGGTTGGTTAGATTAACAGTTGACTCACAATGGGGTGGGCTTGGTCAGTGCACGCTTGAAAGTATGTTAGCCCAGGTTGAGCTGGTAGCTTGTCCTACAGCAACTTGCCAGTGCTTTTGTACAGCTGAGTAGCTCGTTCACTATGGTTCAGACACTGAGCATCAGATTCACTGAGGCAGTTTGACCCAACGGTCATGTTTATGTAAATGTAGCTAAGCGCCGGCAAACAGTGACAAATTGATGAACCTCAGAGGTGTAAAAGTTGTCAGCTGTTTGCTGTATCTAATAGCCTGAATGGATATGTGTGCCAACATGGCAGAAGAGAGAACTCCTGACAGCTTTTCTGTGCAGCTTCTTGTGGCAAATGGGAATGCATATAATCAACATAATATCATAATATGGTACTGTGAGGCATCAAACCGGGAAATAAAATGCTACTGCTAAGGCACTCCCATTTTTCACCCTCTTGGTTCCATATTCTGGATCAATGACTTTAGCAAATTTTAGCCATTGAGCAGAACACTCCTTGCTCTAGTGAGGGGTTGTGCTATGTGCCATGTCGTGCGAAAGTGAAAGTGTCTGATAGTGATTAATCAGGAGTACAGCCCCTCTTTGGAATTGCTCAGTGTCTGTAACACAGGAAACAGATACTTGCCTTACAATGCAGTGTTGCATCCATACAGATATTGTTTGTATTCACAAGAAAAAAAAAGGGGGGGGAAAAAGAAAGCTTTACTGTCTGTGTGCTGTGAGTGTTTTCACGCTTTTCATTGTTTTAACAGCGAGTTTTCATATTAATGGTAGTACATGTGGTACAAACATTAACAAAAGTTTAAAGACCAATGATGCCGCTAAAAAACATATTAATGCGAAAGCATTATATGGCTCATGAAGCGAAAAATCTGGCAGTGTGGCCGGAGAGGGCTACAAAAAGCCACGTGGTACAGACAGACTACACCGGTGGCCAGTCTATTTTCGGTGAGTTCTGTCATGCGCTCCGATGGCCCACTCCCAAAATTGCATTAAGGTGCATTAACGTGGAATAATGTCGATTGAAGTGGATTAAAGTGGAATAAAGTGGTGTTGGAACACGCTTCTCGGCAGAGCAAGGCGAGTGAGATGCATCACGTGTCCCAAACAATAACTGAACTTTTATTCGCTGCGATCCTCTCGAAGAAGACTCGAAATGTTCCACGCGCATGCGCTCTTGGCACTACCCCCAAAGCGCCATTTTGCGTCACCACAGTGGATTAAGGTGGATTACGGTGGATTAAGTTAGAATTTTAATTCAAGGTGATAACTTCGAGAAGTCATTATGCTTTTGCATTCAAATCACGTAAGGATACTTAAGTGACTGTCCATTTTTTTCTTCGCAGCCTGTGCATACTGGCTGAGATCTGGTGGCACAGCTTACATGCGTGTTTGACGAATGCAATGTATTGAAGCAATTCCACATTGAAAAATTGTGCTTTAAGAACTAGTTTTTAGTTGATGCCATGGTTTTTAAACTATTGCTCGTGAGTGAACATAGGGACGTGTTTGATCCCTGTGAACGTTGACCGTAATTCAAGCCAGGTCTCATTAACGAGCATAACAGTCATCCAGTATAACTATTGATAAGCACACTTTATAACTTTCTTATTCTTCTTGTTGAATTTATTGCATTAACACTTCATTTGTCCATGGTAGTGCATATTGGATGATCAGCTGATTTGTTTCTTTGCTCTTGCCCATAGGTCATATTTAACTCATCAACAGTTCTGCAGCCAAATGAAACAAAACCAGTAGTGTATCTCAAGTTTCACCCACAGAAGACAGCTCTGCAGCTGAATGCAACGCTAAGGCTGCATACGAACATATCGCACTTCAACATTCCTCTCACGTGCTACAGTGGCAGGCTAACACTGGTAATGAAATTTCCCACTGTTCGAGGATGTTTATAAGCTTGTGTTTTCCAATGTGGAAGTGTCTTGGCTCTAACACTTGAGTCCTCAGTTGAAAAGGTGAACAAGAATAATTGCGTTTTTTTGCTTTCCTTACTTCAAATGGCAGAGGCTTCACCATGCTGTCAACAATGAGTCCTTTCTTGACTTCGGTACCCTTGGTATTGGGAACAAGCGCAGCATGTTTTTCGTGGTCATCAATGAAAACCCTATTGAGGTGGGTTTGCACATTTTTGAAGTTTCTGTTTGGCAGGTGCTACGCCAATTTATTTACTAGTGTGTTTTCCCTCTAGAATCACTTGCTCTATCTAAAGCACAATGAAACCCTGTTATAGTAAACCAGTTGACAGGGAGCTATACGTTTGCTCTGTCAGAAGTGATACGTTAAACAGAGGAACACGAAAGTCGTACTGCTTTACCAAGTGATGTTATTTGAAATTTCATCGAAGGTTTGCCCAATAATTGTTATTGACATTAAGACTATCACCTCGTCGGCACCATTGTATTATTGGAAACAGCAAGCGTGCTGACTGGTTCCAAGCTAGCATTATGCTATTTGATTGTTTGCGCCCTGTGTTGTTGACTCTTGCACTGCCATTGTCTCTGGCATCAGCCATTTGATACGATAGATTGGAGTGTGTGAATACCGAATAGTTAGGTTTCCAATGGCATATCGGACCCATAGAGTTTCTCACTATTACACCTAGAGGGTAATCTGGCGCCACCGTCTATGCGAGTTTCTTAAAGGGCGCTGTGCCGTCATGGGATTGATAGGATATGTGTCTGCGAGGCTTTGTGGTGGCTGGCGTTGTACCAGGCTTCGTCTAAAACATGGATATGGCTACACAAATAGTGCATCTTAAAATAAAATCTACATAAAAGGCTTTCATTCACCCATATTACATCTCTCAACAAAGTTAACTCACCTTCACTACAGAATCAACAGAAGAAAAGCAAGAACAGATGACAAGTTGTTCCAAAGCGAGCGAGAATCTTGTCGTCTGTCCTCTAACTTGAGCGGCAAGCTGATACTTTTTACGTTTGATATAATTGCACATCCAATAAGAAGTCCTCTAAATTAAACAAAACATGTTTTTGTGTAATAATAAAACTAAAACAGCTTTTTGCGTGCTGTTTTAGCAGGAAATTTATCATTGTGACAGACGGAATGGTGCTAGCCAAGGCGCATCTTCAAGGCGTTCTGGCTCTCCAAGAACGATGCCAATCCCAAGTCGCAATATACTGGCATTCTCATGAATACCACAGCACAGCAGTGCCAGATTTCCCTCTAGGTAATATAGTGAGAAACTCTATGATCAGACCAAATCAAGAAAAAAAAGCTGAATATTGATAACAGAAATAGAATAACAGAAAAGCTTCCACAAGATTTAATGCTTACAAATTTTGGGCAAGAAAATACGGTGCTGCACATGCTTGAGAGTCTTCTAGCATTGCATAACAAGAATGTACCGTATTTACACGATTGTAAGTCAACTCGAATGTAGGTCGACCCCCCCAAAATTGCATGTCTCAAAAAACAAAACAAAGGGGGCGGGGAGGGGAAAAAAACCACGCGAGTGCATTCACACAAGAGAAATTTATTGATGGGGTTGCTAAGACTACTCATCGTCACTAGAGTCGACCTCAATGGCACTGCTGTCGTCATAACTGCTGCGGTCCTGCAGCACGTCGTCATCAAGTGCGAGTCCACACTTCGCGAACGACCGCACCACGACATCACGCGGTACAGCCGCCCACGCAGAGAGGACCCACCCGCACACAGTAGCCAGGGAGGCCAAATTTCCTCGCACTGAAGCCGCCACTGCCGCACCACACGTTAACTGACTCCAAACTTGCGTCCCGCTGCGCAGTTGTTAGTTTCCTCGGCATGGAGGATAGCAGCCCGTTTGAACGCTGCTGTGAACGAGCGCCGAAAGTTCTTGGCACTCATGACAGGCGCGACGATTCAGCACAACAGCAGAAGTGACAGATGCGCGCGGCTGTCGAAAACAATCGTATCTCAAAGAATAGCTCTTCCGCCAACTACTAATACCCCCCAAACAATGGCTCATCCGCCGACTACCATACCCCCCTAACGGCGGCTCTTCCGCCAACTACCAATACCCCCCAAACGGCGGCTCTTCCATGATCGATGCTCCCACAAGAGCCGTGTGCTCGTGGTGCGTGCAATCAAAATGTATGCAATACGGTAAATTAACACGCTACGCTTCTGCCGTAACCATGGAAACGTAGGTGCAAAGTTGTAACCACGCCGTAGCGCCTCTGATTTCTCGTTTCTCTTGCCGCTACTAGCGGTACACGGTTCGATTTCGATTCATAGTCGACCCCCCAACATTGGATTGTCAAATTTGAAAAAATGGGTCAACCTACAATTGTGTAAATACGGTAGCAACCTATCAGTAACGTAGGTACATAAAAATCAAGAAATACAGTATGGTCTACTCTTATTAAAGGGAACACCAAGTTAATGTGCCAGCACTGGTTGCAGTCCATTCCTAGTGTATGAAGGTCTGAAAAATATTTTTAATGCAACAGCGTTAAGGGACCCGTGTCGCAGAAAATCTGGCGTCGGTGTCTGTGTGGGCTCGCCGGCGTCGTTGGCGAAAATAATCGTTCCGAACCACATCATCCCGAACCACCCTGACCGGGCAGCCCCTTCACGTGGCACAAGGTGTTAGTGAACAAAAATTGAATTTCTCAAAGTAACATCCGTCAGAAAAATGATAAAGTATGACTTAACCGCATCCTACAGACGTGATAGCGTTGTGTTGTAATTTGAATATACGAGAAAAAAAGCCCGATAAGCAGCCAGGCATCTTTGAATGCTATCACGTTCCACTGTTAAAGGCAAAGCTTAAGCTTCCTCCAAATTTTTTATCAATAGAAACTTTGTTGGATAGAATCAATTGCTTTTTTCCTTTGAAACTAATGAATGAATATTAAGTTTAATAGTGGACCTGTGTATTGTGGCAATCTTTTATTTATTACAAAGGTAGTTTTGCTTTCCAGCTTTTTTCCCCAGAAGACAGTACTGCTATGCCAACTTTACGGCAGATGGGTTATCGTAAGGCCATTCTGCGCTACAGCCGAAAGGGCCGCACGTTCTGTGACTCGATCACGGCTCCGCGTGTAGCTGGCACTGCCAGTAAACAACAGGCGCCGTCCGGGTGTCAGGTTCGACGTGACTTGCCACCTGTCAAAGAATCTGACATCTGGAAGGTCACAGCAAGTTCTCAATGCTCGCACCATCAATGCTCGTGACAGACACGTCTATTCATGTTGACAAGTGAAATCATTAGGCAAGCCAATTCCCATGCGTTTGCACGTGGTGTGGTCATGGCCGCTCTAAGTGAATCATAATATACTGCTCGTGGTCCGGGCATGGCCGCTCTAATCGAAGCGTAACAACGTCCATGAAAACCATTTTTTCCTTAGCTTTTATGAATTCTGATTACTGTATTTGTAGTCTTACCATGTGTGATGAGCTACTACAGTAGAGTTCCTACGACATGTTTACATTCATGTTTTGAAAGGTTAGGCGTAAAAGACGCAGACAAAAAAGTTACAGAAAGGACGACACAAACACCATTCCTCTTGTTACTCTTGTGTCCGTGTCTTCTATGCCGAATCCTTCAAACCATAAATCGTTACCATTTCGTGCAGCTATCTGCCATTCGATGTTGTAGACATAGCTGCCAATAAGTCCTATATAGGGGATACCTTGCATCCTCTTCAAGCCTGCATTTTTTCAATTTTTGCTCTCAATGCGAGTTTGCAGGTGGTGATCAAGCACTGGGGAACGAATATGACCAAGACATTAGTCGAGCTGGCCACTGAAGCTGAAAACAGCAGCACACTAGTCGGAAACTACAACTTCTCGAGCGTTGTGAGAAAGGTAGGTGCATGTTCGCATCCACATTCTTTCACTTGCAAGCATGAAGGAGTGAGCTGGTAGGTGCAGGTCCTTACTGGAGGGAACCAGCAGACAGGAGACAAAAAGGAGCACTTGTCATCCAGGCAAAATACGTGGAGTGTACACAGATGGGCTCTAATTATCATTCTATTGTTTCAGCCCTAGGAATGGTTCTCATCTGATGATCTGACCTTGCTTGATGGGTGTGCATGTGCTTCCGTTGCCCTTAACAACAAAGAAATTCATAACTGTTGTGCGGCTGTCATGTTGTTGTGTAGCACTTTTGTTACATCTAAATGTGTACAGTAGCAGGGTAAATGTGCTCTCAAGGAAATCTAATCTATCCTAAGAAAACTGTGCTATTCTTGCCATATTTGGAAGAAATGGAAGGAAATGCTCATTCCACTTGTAGCGAAGCGTTGGAACTCTGAAGTGGGTCGTCCGCTCCAGTGCCTTCTAGTGGGTCGTTTTCTTCAGCTCTCGAGTGCCGCTCATGCTGAGAGTCCGTGCTGCGCTTTTTGGACTGCCGCCCTTGCGCTGCTTCAAGTGTTGTCCAATAAACACCCTTATAAATTGGTGGAGGTGCTGTACCCTCAAAACCACTCCGAAACCCCTTCGATGCCCCTGGAGCTTCGATCCCGTGCACTACCATCTGCCATGCCGCACGACGCCTCCCAACAAACGCCTCCTCCTGCGCCATCCGCCTGTCCTGGTGTCCCTCGTCAAAACGACCCACTAGAAAGCGCTGGAGCGGATGACCCATTTCAGAGTTCCAACGCTTCGCTACACACTCACAAATTCCTCAATCCCTTCAACTTAAGTATGACCAGCACATTCGCAGCAGTGACATTCACAGTGTACGTGAGCAAAGGAGTGCGCTTTTTATTTGGAGCTGCCTCATGGATCATTTCTGTAAAGGCTGCTGAAATGTGTATGCAACTTGTGAGGGCTTTCTTATACCTTAAGCTTTTACAAGTTGAGAAAACACAACATTTCTAGGGGAACACAAGATAAAAAAAAAAAAAAAAAATTGAGGTTCTTCAACTGTTGCTGAACTACGACTTCAGCAGTGGTGTTTCTGTACCTTAATGTCTAAGTAGATTTTGTGCGAACTGAATTGCAGGCTCTAGTTTTCAAATTTAATAGCTCTTCGTGCCTGCTTTTATAACGGGTAGTGAATAGGCAATATGGCTGAATGTCACCGTGTTTTCGGGACCACCAATTCACAATGCAATTCACCTATTGATATGTAATGGCCACCAATGTTTGTTTTGTTTAGATCACCCTACTGCCCCTGCATTATGCACTGTTTCGAATCAGTGTCACAGCGCCAGAGACTGAGGGCGTTTTCTGGGGTGAAGCCTCCATCGAAACAAACCACGAGGTAAGGGCCAGAAATTAATCCTGAACACTGCAGTTGTGTACAGTATAGACCACTTATAACGTAACCGTTTATAGTGCAGGACCGTATATAGTACGGTCTTTTCAGACTCCCGTTAATTTTCCCATAGCACTCCATGTATACGCATACCGCTTACAGTGCAGCCGCGTGAGACGAAATACCGGTTATAATGCGGCTTCCGCGGGAAAATCTCGCTGACAAGGGCGGCAGCAAGCACGCTTCTCAACAAGGTGCGTGCTCTCGGCCGACATGTGCATTATTCAATGCAATCAAACTCTCGGTAATTTGGACTTATTTGGCCGCGCATCGGTTAATTCGGACTACTTTCGGAGCTCGAGGAGCGCCAGAAATGTGCTACGCAAAAGAGCAAGAACGGCGCTAGTGTCCAACCGAAACGAAGCGGCAGAGTCCACATCACCACGGCCATCAGTTGAAAACGTACGTGAATGACAGCAAAGCCTATTTGTGTCTTTAAAGCCTGTATTCTTGCTTTTACCGCTGCGCATAACACTGCGTTGGCCGCGGGCTTTCGTAACTGCGTAGTCGTCATCCACGATCGCGTCGATAGCGGCCGCAGTTTTCTCCGCAGCGGTTGCGGCGAACAGTAGTTTCGTTTTTACTTGGTACGTGCATCGGCCGTGTGCCAAAAAAACTGCGTAGTTGCCATCGATGATTGCATAGATAGCGACCGCAGTTTCGACTGCAGTTGCAGCGAACGGTAGTTAATTCGTCCAGACTTGGTGCATGCGTCGGGCGCGTGCCTTCAGCACCGCAAAGTCGCCGTTCATAATTGCGTCGATAGCGGTCACGGTTTTTTTCTGCAGCAGTTGTGGCAAACTGCTGTTTCGTTTTGACTCGGTGCAAAGCTGTCGAACTTAAAGAGCACCGGCTACATCGCGATTAAGTTTTCGCCAGATCACTGGCGAAAACGTAAACGAAAACGTAAAAAGCATGCCTACATGCTTGGTCTACATGTTTTGCATACGTGCAGGGCTTGAAAATCGTTGTTTTGGTTATAGTGCGGTACCGCTTATAGTGAAGATATGCGCGACTCTGGTGACTAACGTTATAAGCGGTCTACACTGTATAATGGTATGTCCTTTAACAAGTCACACATTGCCTCTAGTGTTCTAAACAGCTTTATGTAGTTTATCCATCTTTATTAACATGTATCAGAAATATGTTCGTGCCAAGTATGTAGATTTTGTACGTAGGATGTTTGTGTATTTAAATACGTGGCTCTCTGCGTGGAGACATGATGCCTGTTCCAAGTGAAGTATCAAAAACTTTGTGTCAAGAGTGAGTTGTTTGAATGTTCATATTTGATAACTGATTTGAGATTTTAATTGGCAATCACATTTGATTAGGTGACCTGTGCACCAGTTTTCTTTTTCGTGTTAAAAAAAAGGATTTGCTTACAACTTTTGTTGTTGGTGTGCCTGCCTGTCATCATCACTTCACTGTATCTTTCTCTTGCATGGCAGCTGCTTAAGGTCCAGTTTACGATGAGGACTGCAAAGGGTAGCCTCATGTCGGATCCGATAGTCTTTGAGAATGCTTTTCCGGTATGTTGTCATTTGTTTTTTTTCTTAGCATATCTTCTGTTTGCTGTGCATGAATCTCAGTGTTTTGACCATTCTACTGCAAGGAAACTATGAGCAGGAGGGGAACAAAAATACTTAAAGTCGTATACATAATTTTTAAACCAAGGAAATCTGAAATAGGAAGTCGGTGTATGAAATGATACATATCTGCAGAGGAATAGCTAAGATGTGCAAAAAGTGAAGGGACAGAAATGCTGTGTAAACTTAAGCACACAATATTGGATGTAGTTTATGTAGTAATGAATAACAACAGAGGCAGCAAAATAAAATGAGTTAAATGAGTGATGGAGGGAATATAAACATATATTGTGCAAGAACAGGGTAGAAAAGAAATAAGACAAGAAGCACAACGAAAGAGGCCAGTAAGGGCAAACATTAGTAAAGCATGGAACAAGGGCACTGAAAATGAGTCATGTATGACGTAATAAAAGAAAGGTGCACATTGTCTCATAGTGCAGCTGTTGTACATCAAAAATACTGAGTCCTGAGGCCAAATTAGAGAAAGAAATAATAGAAAGCATAGACTTGCTAATACTCTTCTTTTTTCTTTTTTACAAAAGGAGCTTTGTGTTTGCTATAAATGGGCGAATATAATCTTTTTTGAACACGATTCGAATGACTAGTAAGGATCGAACATCGTATAGTCAGACGCAGAGGCATATATTTATAGCAGGAACATTTTTTTTCGGCATAATTAGGTACCCCACTTTTATTGACTGGTGAGAAAAAAGACAACCAACTATCATGGACAATTAGGATCAGTTTTAAACACAAGATCATTAATTGTCAACAGCAGAACTGCACGAATAGCTTGTCAACATGTTTATAGCCTGGTTGCAAACAAGCTCTCCCAAGAACGAATGGCTGTTTTAGGACTAGCTTTCCAAAAACAGCAAATAATAGTTGTTGAAGAAAGATCAAAAAAAAGAAAAGCTGCTGAAGAACTTGTGTGCTGTAGACACATGTAAAAGGGCCAGTTGCATGGAAGACATCACTAGTTGTAGCATAAAAGATAAAACTGCTACATGACTAGACTGCAAGAAACACAGAAATACAGACTACAAGCAAAAGTCACAAGTTGTCATATAGGATCCCGCCGCGAAACTGAAAACAAAGCCTCGAATACTTACCTACTATATTGTTTTTGCATTGCTTTGAAAATTTTCGTTGTCGTTTTACTTCTGGTAATTTGTAATACCTTGTTTATCAGAAGGAGAAGAGTAAGCCCATTTTAATAGTCGGTTGTTTCGAAATATTTGGTTAGTTTCGATATTAGAAAATACCAAATAGATCATTTTCAAATATGAATATGAATAGTTGGTGTTTAGTATTCAATTCGTATTCGAAACTTCGAATATTCGCCCACCCCTAGTTATTACTGAAGGGCATGCACTTGCAGAACCCTATTCACAAGCAAAAAAGAAGGGACAACACCATGATGTTTCTTTAACGTTCCAGTGTGTTTTGTGTACCTCATAAGCTTGAATTTCAACCTGGGCGTCAATCATAGTCTGCATAATTGTGTCCTGTGAGGTTATGATTCACATGAGCTCAAAATAAATTCAAAATTAGTGAATACTTGGCAGGCAAATACTGTTACGTCAGAACATGGGTTGGTGTCCTTCTGATGACTTAAGGATTTTGGGCCTTGATCTCCTGAGTAATTCTGTCATGAAATGAACCTGCAGCCTCTGTTTTAGATTGATTCATCTTCTTGATGCTATAATTGCTTAAATTCATGTGCTCTCTTATTAACAGTGGCCCTTCTTCCACGTCCTACACAGCTGCGACTGAGAGCCATAATCGCATGTGTACGAAGTGTCGGTGTAGTGTTAATTCGCATCACTCTGCCATTCTCTTTCTCCTCAGGGGAAAGTATCGTCACAGAATCTGTATATCCACAGCACATTTTCACACTCCATGACAGTGACTTCAGTGCAAACAGTTCCTGAAGATTCTAGGTTTTATTTTGAAGTGACTCAGAATGCTTCGCCTGTGCTGCAACCGAGGAGCAAGAACTGGGTAGGTGGTGCCCCTATTGCACCTACCGCGCTAGGATCGTGGATGACTAACTAGCGCATCTGTGTGTTGTATTGCGTGTGCTTGTTGGTGTGACACCTGTTCCTTACAGATAATAAGAGAAAACCTCTATGCCCCTTTGATTGTCGTTGTTGTGGTTGCTTTAATAATCACATTTGTCTTATAGCTTATATGTTTATAACTTAATAGGCAATTGCATTGTGTGCAAAGTGTGTGAGGTGGTCAACTCAGGCTGTCAGTGGACACTGAGGCAGCAGATAAAGGCCATTAAAAATCTGCAGTAGCTTGTTGTTACATTGTTTTACAGTTATCGGCCAATTACATTCTGTTGATTTCAGTTTCAATTGTTTCTTTAAATGTACAGTGGAATCTCAATGATACGATCACGGCTAATACAAATTTCCGGATGATACGAATTTTTTTGTGGTCCCGGCTGAGCCCCATTACTTTGCAACGTGCTAGAGAACGGTTGTTACGAATCGATTTTCGACCCGCGTCGGTTGATACGAATGAACGCCGCCCCACTGACAGCCGCGAAAAAGAACAGCACGCTGTCACGCGCTTTCTTCCTTTCTCTTTTGGTGCGGAGGCGCGGATGCGGCGCCGGTCAGCGCGGAGGCCACGACTGGGCACGAAGAGTTTGACGCGGTGGCGCTTTTCTTGTTTTGCGCGCGGCCGCCGCAGCGAGTGAAGGTTCGTGCGGTCTATCGCTTCAATGGAAACTGAGCGGCGTAAGCACAGCGTATACAAAGGTCAGAGCCGTGTGAAGATCGCTTACAAGATACGGTGCGCGCGACAATACCGACAGCCGGCACAGGCGCAAAGTACAAGAACACATTTGTTGGCAGAGTAGAAGCCCCCCCCCTCCTTCCCTCCCTCTGCGCTGCCTTCCCGCTTTGCTCCTTTCGGTGGGAGATTGCGTCGCCAGTTACCCTTGCGCCCGGTTGTAAGATACGCATTTGGTGCCGCACAGCGTCGCCCCCCCATCCCTCCCATACCCCCCAGCCTTTCGCGCGACCGAAGCAGGGCTGGGCTTGACTGGTGCGCCCGGCCGTGACGGAAGTCGCGTTTGCTCTCCGCTGTGCGTTCGCTCTCCGTGCGTGAAGGCGCGCGTCCACTCGCGCATACGGCGCGCGGTGACGTTTTTGATCGCCCTTGGACTCGTGCTCCACGTCTCATGCTCCTCCTCGGATTTGCCTTCGTTGATATCCTCTCCCGTCGGTGGGCGCACCTCGTTGAGAAGTGTGCTCGCTACCGCCTTTGTCGGCGAGATTTTCCAGCGGAAGCCGCATTATAACCGGTATTTCGTCTCACGCGGCTGCACTGTAAGCGGTATGCGTATACATGGAGTTCTATGGGAGGGTAAACGGGAGTCGGAAAAGGCCGCGTTGTAGCCAGTTTTGCGCTATAAACAGTTACGTTATAAGTGATCTATTCTGTAAATGCTTTTTACGTGCGCGTGCCTGAGTGAGTTCACCTCCGACTCTTTAATTTAGCTAGTTTTAATTGTGTTTCGATGATACAAATTTCAGCTAATACGAATATTTTTCGTGACCCCGTGAGATTCGTATCAGCGAGATTTCACTGTACCTCCTTTCACCTGCATGTACTAACATACTTTGTGCATTGCACACAGGCTCATCTATCACAAGTGCTGTAGCAGTACAGACATGGTGCACCACTGCTGTTGCATGTGTGGTTTATCATGTTAACCTGTCTGTGCAGGCAGGGAAGCTCTACTTTGACCCTAGGCGTGAGTGCAAGCAGGAGTGCTACAGTGGGTTACCAACAGCAACAACTGGTGAGTAGATGACATCCATACCATCCGAGTGCTTAGTGGAAATTTCTGATTTCTCTGTGCCTTGTTATGGAAACTTTCATGGTGCATTTGATGGGAACCTAGTCTGGATTGTGGATAGATTGCCCAACAGTTTGTATTTGAGGTCGGCATTCAAGTTCTGTGCTGCTTTCTTGCAGAGGGCCACCAGTGGCTGTCTGGACTTAACCTGCCCAGTGATGTTGGTGATTCCGACCTGGAGCTTTTTCAAAGCATTCATGGCCGCTGGTTGGCCCTGCAGGAAAGCAGGAGGCATGTGTAAGTATTTTTGCCGTTCTTGCTGTTTTTGCTGTTTTATAGAATCTGCTTTGGTTGGTGCTCTCTGCACGAGTCATCAGCAGACCAATTCTCATGCTGTATTCATGTAAACAAACGTGAGCATGGTATGGTTGCCTAGAATCCAGCCTAAATTTAATTAAATCAAATTGTAATTGCCACTGGGTGTAGTGCACCCAGGGATGGAAGTGCTGTGCCAATTGCGCCAAAACACTAACTTCGAATGAAGTCACAAAATTTTGCAGGATGTTTGTGTTCAGTGGCAACCACAGAGCCATGTACTGGCTAGCATTTAGCCCTAGAAGCTAAAGCAATCCGTTTCAGCGTCGGCGTCATTAGAGTGTGGGTGTGTTTAGTGGTGCATTGTAACTTGGCCGCAGGAAAAACGAAAATACATTGTGCTATACAATGCATTACGAATGTTTTATGTAAATCTTACGCATTTGCCTGATAGAGTAAAACCCCGGTGATAACGATCACGGCTGGTACGAATTTCGGTGTGATACGAATTCGTAACATTCCCCGGCCGAAATACTTTGCTCTTAATATGAAAAACATTGGGCTGTTACAAACGCGTTGCTGCGCCGCTGCGGATCATACGAACGCATAAGCAACAGCGGCAGCGGCTGAGCTAGCGGAGCGACCGGCACAGACAAGCCGGCACAGAGGGATCTGGGCGGGATCCATAGTCGCCAAGCAATCGGCTACGTCACACGGCTGCGCAATCTCTCATTGGTTCCCACGACGAGTGGACTGAACCACATCACAGCCTAGTTGATGCTTTGACCAGCGAGAAAGAGGACGAGGATCACTGCAGCAACGACGACCGCGGCAGCAGTCACGACGACTTAAACACTCCCTGCACTCGACGTGCTGAGGCGTTCAGTGGTGTGCAAAAACATTCGTGAGATCACGGGCGCGCACTTTTACGCCTTCCAGAAGGCAATCATTGACGATTTGGGCAAGAAGAAAAGGTCGCGCTGCGAAGGATGTCGGGAGGCCTTCGCCACTGCTAGCTCTAATCAGTCATATGAGATGACTAGAATTTCAGCTTCCATACTGCTCTTGTGCAAAATAGAAACAAGATTTGCGGATTCCGTCGGTAAATAAAAGCGTGTTGGACGTAGTAAGCATAAATTTATTGTTTTCTTGATACCCTGCATAATTTGACATTCGGTTAATTAGGACATTTTAATTCGGTGAATTCAATATGGGGAGGGGGGGGCGCTAAGGGGAGGGGGGGGCGCCCCTTGGCGCTTCATGGAGCTTAGCAGGGTTCCCTGGAACAAACATGCTTGAGAACCCCTGATTTAAAATAATGGTCCCTGTTTTACATTGACTTTATGGGGCAGCCCTAATAGTCAAGCTTGTGCAGAATATTGGTCTGCAATGCTGATCGAAAAGCAACTGAACACTTTTTTTCCCTTTATTCGATACATAAATGTCAGGTTTCTTTTTTTTTTCATATATATATATATATATATATATATATTTCTTTCCGCCAAGTTGTGTGGAATACTGGCAAACATGCAATGACCAACAAAGTAACTTCACATTTATTCTGTGGTACTCTGCTATGCCAACTGAATGTCACCAAGAATTAAAGAAATAACTGAGGGCATTACGCGAACGGCGTTCACTGTATGTTGATGGGTGTTGTTCATGATTGTCACAGTCAGTATTTCTTGTTCATCGTGCATGAATACATCTAATTAGCTAACTTTATAAACTTACTTTATCGACAAGATGTTGATAAAAGTTGTGGAGGATGTTGAAACATGAACAATAAATGGATTTAAAGCAACCTAGGATTTGAATGATTCAATATCCTTATCGAATAAGGAGGTAATTAATGTTAACTAATTAAACTTAAATGTTAGTTGCTTGTGCTCAATGAAAAAAATTGAACAGACACACTTGAGATTGCTTACGTGTGTTAATGTGAAAGCTCTATAGTCTCTTTGGTAAAGTGCCTTTTCCCGTGCGTTCCTTGTCCGTGCATGCTCTCACCTGTATTTCAACTGTGCCTCGGTAATGCAAAATCAAAATGTGCCAAGCGTCTCTACACGCTCGCTTACCCATGGGGAGTTCATGACTTGAAGTACCGCTCAGCAGCGTTGAATTGGACATTAATGGCATCAGTGACGTGTGCAGTGACGCACCTTTAGTCAACCGGAACCGTGGAGCCGCCGTGGCGTCGGGGAAGTGTGCTCATCTCGCACCCCGGTGGCCTCGGTTCGATTTCAACCCAGACCAAAATTTACCAAATTTTCTTTTCAAAGCCATTGATTTACTTTTTTTACAGGAACCTCCCTGACAAATTGGATGTCAATCCAAGCATTTTTTACATCTTTTTACTCTTTGCGCTGTCGGCCATTTTCGTTACCATCGCTAGATGATGCCGCCGCCGGATTTTCGCATAATGGGGCATATAATGCCTTCGCATTAAAAATAAAAATAAAAACTCTTGAGCAGTAACAAAAGCCTATCGACATACAATGGGTGCTGTTTGCGTAAATCCCTAGGTTTTTTTGGGTTTTTTTTGCGATATTTAGTTGGCACGTCCGGTATGTAACTTAACCCTTTCAGACGTTATGTATACAATTGTGTACACCAAGGTAGTGCATCAACAGCAAAAGCACTAATGAAAGTAATCATATTTAACATGTGCCGCATCTATCTTGAAACACTTATGATTGGAATTGTGCTGCAATTTTGGATAACATCTGCAAAATGTTTTAGTAAAATGAGTTGGAAGGTAGACGGTCGGGTGTTTTTCCTTGGCGACAGTATGTTGTTGTATTAGGGGGTTCACTTCTTTCATTGTTTTTCACAATGTCATGCACCAGGCATAATATTTAACTAGCTGGACAAGTGCTTTGCAAGCTTTCAATACACGAAATAAGTAATGTTCTCATATTTGATGTTCCTGTAGAGAGTTTTCGTGTGGAGTCTACATTCTGTTAACTTGACAAAACTCACTAAAGAATTGAAAACTCTTAATGTTTTCTGTAGCTGTATACTTTCTATGATTCTGAAGATGCAAGAAATGTGGCAAAGGCCACGGCGGCTGCATTTCGATAAGGGCGAAATGCCGAAAACACCCGTGTACTTGAATTTAGGTGCACGTTAAAGAACCCCAAGTAGGCCAAATTAATCCGGAGTCCCCCACTACGGCGTGCCTCATAATCAGATGGTGATTTTGGCACGTAAAACCCCATAAATTTTCTTGAAAGAAATGTGGCAAAAGTAAGTTTTCAATTTACAGGATAAAGTGGGGTCTGAAAGGGTTAATAGCAGTTTCCGAGGAATGCATATGGCTTTCCTTTGTCGTCTAAATGACATTTTTTCCTTTAGTGAACTTTCCACCACCTTGCGGGCTTACACAGAACTGATTCGCCGTAACCTAATAGTGTTCTGCAAAGTCGAATTAAGAACATCTTTTCTTGATTTGTCTGTATTTCACTCGTGTTGGTCCTTACCTAGCATGTCCTAAAACGCACATCTTGTGCTCCAAAACAAAACTATTACTGCTCCAAAACAAACCTGCTTCAAACTGGCCGCTTCCATTCCTGAACGCCCCTCCATATATTTCTTCACAATAAGTGCCATAAACACACGCACCAAGTAGCAGCTAGACATCTTTTTTTTTCCCCCCACGCAGCTTTGTGCTGCACTACAGTTCTGGAATTCTCTCGGAAATCATAACCTGCACAATGTCTACCCTTCATAGTACACCTGGCCCTGTGCCTTGTGCAGTATGATGTAAATTTGTTTTGTTGTTTCCTGTGGCTGGGGGTGGTTCACTAATTCTGTTATATTTCTTAATGGAATGAGTGACCCACCTACATGTAATAGTCGTAGATCTGAGGAGTCATTTGACCATGTCCTTTGTGTCGGTCCCCGCTACAACACCCACTGCCCTCTCACTTTGGACCTTGCTAAACTTATCCACACATCTAAACATTTTCAAAATAAAAGTCTATGGGTGCACCCAACCTTTTAAAGTTTTAGTGCCCTGGATTTCTTTGGTGACTGTTGGCAACCTCGTTATTCTGTCTTTGTGGGCTGCATGACATAAAAGCAGTAAACTTCTGGAAATTCTGCTCTTAGTGAGTTCCATCATCTGTTTTCCAGTGTCAACGTGACACTAAAAGTGGACACAAGCGAGGCACAAGGTTTCCTCATGGAGGCGCAAGTGCTCTTTCACTGGCCAAAGCTATCGACAAAGAATGTTCTGAAGTTTCCGGTTACGCAAGTTGGGAACCTCACAGTAAGTATTGGAGTACCCATGGTGCTCTGGCCATTTTTGGTCATGGATTATAGGTCATGGGTAATGACATGAGTCAACACTACAATTATTAAAGGGAAATATGGGTGAAGTTGCATAAATCTAGCATCACAGTAAATGCAGTGCTTCTTGCAGCCTGCTTGTCTAAGTATATGAAACCATTGCAATGCTAATAAGATGACACAAAGAACAGAAGACTGGACATCACGGGCGCTACACCACGGACACGAGTAGCGTGGTATTCTGTTCTTTGTGTCTTGTCTTATTCGCACTGCAATAACTTCATCTAGTATCAACCAAATAGCCCAAGAACAATTTATTTTGAGTTATCCACCTATGTTGCCTCAGCAAGCTGCCTTTGGAGCCTCGTTGGCCTCACATTGAGACTGACTAAAGTTGCAGAGTGCATTACATGTGCTAAGTTTATGGATCTTAGCAATGTAAGCGGCAATGCACTCAAAATGCCAAAAAGCATCAAACTATCATCTTGCAATGCCAGGTGATTATAGAATATTGTTTGTGTAGGGTTGGCTTCACATTCAGTTTTGTCATTTCGACATGCATGTATTTATTTTAGTAAATTAGGTCTACCAGGTCTAGCCTAGCCTAACAAGAACCTTAAGCCCCAAATGCAGGTGATAACCTGCAACAGCCACACATGCTGAACTAAAGCATAAGCTTGCCATACTGCATTGCAGCAACAGGTTGCTCATTTGTTGCAGGTGAGGCAACTGACCTTGGAGAATCCATCCAGCCTTCCTGTGCTGGTTCAGGTGTTGCCATTATTCTTGTACCCCGACTTGGATGCAGCCCTCGCCATGGCTGCACACTCAACCAGTATGCTGAATCTTTCAGCGGCATTGAAGAGTGAGCCCAGCGTGTTCAGCCTACAGGACCTGGAGGAGTACAATGTAAGCATAGCACAACTGCTCAAACAACCAGGCCCAGTTATTGTGCAACTGGGTAAAATCTTTGTGTGCCAGCTTTGCAAGGATGCCAGTCACATGCTTCAAAATTTCGCCAGGAATGCGCATCAGTTTTGTGCATTGAAAATCTCGACAGGCTAGGCATTTTCAGCCATCTTACTTTTCATTTGTGCTCGTTAGTTATGAGAGAATTGCTGTGTGGAGGAATAGAGCAGTCTATTCTCAACTTCTAAAATTGCACTGTTCTTTTATATATATATATATATATCAGTGAAGCAAAGAATCACAGGAGCCGGCACAGAAGTAGTTCAAAAAATAGAAGCACATAGGAAAAACATAACAGGACTTTACTGACGTTTCAACCGGGGTCCGGCCTTTTGATGAAGGCCGGGCCCCGGCCGAAATGTCAGTAAAGCCCTGTTATGTTTTTCCTAGATGCTTCTATTCTTTGAACTATATATATATATATATATATATATATTTTTTTTTATTTATTTATTTATTATTATTTAGAGAGAGAGAGACAAATTCGTTCCTTCATTTTCTTTACATTTTGAGTGCATACGTTTTGTTTGTTCTGTGCCAAAAATGAATTCTGCTAGAACCAATCTCATGATGACTGTCGCCGATAATGTGATTAAGATTCAAGCAATGTAGTGACACCGTATTGTCACCGCTAAAACGCATCGTGTATGAGCCGTGTACTTCAGCCAGACTCCTCTCTCATGCTTTTCTCTGGTCTAACTGCACCATTTAGTGGTGCATGCGGTAAGTGCCACGCGAAGTGTCCCCCTCCTTTTGCATGACCTTTGAGATGGCACCGGTGGCATTGAGCTGCTGTGCTGGACACGGTGCACCATCTAGCAGTGTGCGTGGCTTCCAAGGTTGCGCTGGTGCGTGCTAATGCTAAGAATTAATATGTCGCTCAACGCGGGTATTTGTGGCACAGCGCGCTAAACCACCGAGCTGCTGTGCTTGAGGAACCTGTGTGATACTAGCATTCAGCTCCAGAAAAATTTAATTGAGGACCAGCTAGATAGACGCAAAGTGTCTGAAGTAAGCTGAGAATGCTAATCGCATTACTATTTTTTATAACACTGTCTAGCTTGAGCTGGAAGTTGCTTAATAAGCAGTTACGATACAATAGTTGGCTGCTAGGTACAGGGATGGAAGTGCTGTGCCAATTGCGCCATCTTGCACCAAACCATCGAGCTGCACCAACCTGCGCCAAAACACTAATTTGAAATGAAGTTGCCAAATTAAACAGAATGTGCGTGTTCAGCGACAACCACACAGCCATAGACATGCATTGGCTAGCGCTTAGCCCTGCAATCCAAGCTTAAGCAACCCGTTTCAGTGTCGGCGTCATTGGAGTGAAGGTGTGTTTGGTTGCATAATTATAACTAGGCCACAAGAAAATGAAAATCGTTGTATGCTATACAATGCATCATGGGTGTTTTATGAAAGTTTTAACTGTTTGCGTGTACGCAGACCAGCTACAGATGATTTGAACTGGCACTCATTTCATGGTCTAGTCGGGAAGGAAAGCCGCGCTGAATGAACAAGGTCATACAGTCTGCTGAGCGTGTAGCTCATCAGTTTCCCTGCGCATTTTAGCACTCGATTTTGCTCCCTATTGGTATATCTGCGTCGATTAATGGGCGAAGAACGCCATACATGTTACATTATAAATCTATTTCACACGTGCACTACATCCGGTTACCGGGATGATTGTGCAACACTCCGACAAACGACCTGTTTGCTTTCATGAAACTTGTTCGTCACAAGTATCCATAGAAGCTGCAAACGTCACTCAAATTCGCACTCAGTCTACATTATTTTCTGCCCGGCCACACCACATAAAATTAGGCTTTTGCCGCCGCAGAACACAAGCCAAGGATGTAAAATTTTATATTAGAGAGGTTTAGCTTGTCCGGTAATCGGGTAAACGCAGGCGGACCGGGCGTTGGGGCAGAGACGTTAACGTGAGCGGCCTGTATGGTGCTGTCACCTGGTGGGGCAGTGATCAAACAGGCCGCTTACGTTTACGGCTCCGCCCCAATGCCCGGTCCGCCTGCGTTTACCCGATTTCCGGACAAGCTAAACCTCTTTATTCAGTCAACCTTTGAGGTCAAATTGCAGTCCTAATTAAACGTTCGGCGAAACCACAAACCTCCGAAATTGTGTTTGCGGCAACGATGTTCACGACACGACTTGTGCAGATCGAGTCAAAATATTTTTAAAAAACATCGTTCGCCGCATGAAATATTGGTTACCGTTTTACATTGGCTTTATGGCACCTGTGAATAAGCCTGAATATTCGAGCTTATTCAAAATATTGGTCAATGTGTTGACACTGAAAAAGCAAGGAACATTTTTGTCCCTTTATTGTTTAAAAAAAATATCTTTAAACTTTTTCTCAGCAACTGATGTGAAATACTGGCAAATATGCAATGACCAGCATGTCACCTCACATTTATTCTGTGGTATTCTGCAGTCCTGAAGGTCGCCAAGAAGTAAAAATTACCTGAGGGCACTACGTGAACGGCGTTCACTGTAACTTGATGGGTGTTATTCAAGGTGGCCACTGTGACTATTTCTCATTCATTATGCACGAGTACATTTAATTGACTAAATTTATAAATGAACACGTTGTGGATGATGTTGACAAATGACCGATAACAACATTTAGAACAGCCTAGGATTCGTCAAGACGTTTTTTAACGAGAAAGAAAGCCCGTGAAATAAATGAATAAAAACGCAGTGACAGCGCTTCTGATCACGTGACAGCGCATCTGCGCACCAAAGATTGTATCAATCTTTATGCAGACCTCATCAAATAGGGGCACTCGGAACGAGCGACCACGCTTTTTTTTCGCTGCATCAGCTCTTTATGGCGCACATCTTCGGCCTCTATCAAGCGCAAAGAAGCGAACTGTTACAAGACCGTGGCCCAGGTTTGCACGTTTGTAATAATCATAATGCCCTGATGACATTTACATCTGAGACTACTTATATTACTGGTGCGGGAACACGTCACGTGTTTCTTCATTAAAATTAAATATTTTTCTTGGCCACATTTAGTTGGCGCATCCGGTATGTAATTTAAAGGTGGTTTCTGAGAAACCTGTATAGGTTTCCTTTGTAGCTTCATGCTATACAGTCAGTGGATGCCAATTTTTCCCCATCATGAATATTGCTCGCCTTGCGGGCTTCCGCAGAACTGATCTGCCGTAACCTAATAGTGTTCTGCAAAGTCAAATAAGGAACGCTTTTTCTTCATATGCCTGTATTTCACTCATGTTGAGCTTTACCAAGCTGCTCCCAAATGTGCATTTACTGCTCCAAAACGGACAATTCATGCTCCAAACCTGCTCCAAAGTGCCAAATGTGCTGCTCCCACAGCTGCTCCAAAACTTTCTTGGCCGCTTCCATCCCTGTAGGTACAAGGGGAGCATTTGCCACCTCCTGTGCATTTTCTTGCTCATAATTTAGTTGCTTGTGCTTTTTGTTTTTGTTGCTTTCGTACAGCCAAGCCCCGACAATGTATTCCTAGCCTATGGCAAAGGTCTTGAGGAATACTTCCACGTCCAGACACATAGGAAGTCTCTGGCCTTCCAACTGACACCGGGCATGAGAGTACGTGTGAAAGTTGGCTTCTCACCCAAGGATGACCAGCCAGCTGCCTCTCTGTTGCTCATTCGGTATGTCCATTGGTCCTGTCATATGACGTGCATAGTGAAATTAAGCTTACAGTCCAGCCTTTGCTGTGCATTTTGGTGAATTTATGGTGCTGTTGCTTAATGCCAGTCTCTTCAGTGAGCTGCTAGGTGGGAAAATTTGGCCACAGGCAAGGATGCCTGTGTGCCAAGCAGACAGTGCATTCTATTTTTCAGTGCTACACTAGACACAGTGTAATTTCACTTGTATGTTACTGATGAAAAGTTTGTATGCTTGGTAACAAACATAACTAATCATGAAATTGCAAATTACCAGGCGTTTGGAATTCTTCCAGAAAGTTTAATGGGCAGAAAGATTGTGTTTATGGTAGAAAAGCTGTACACGTGTATTCTGTGGCAAAATAACTTTTGTGTTTGCATGGCTCTGGTGTTTGCTAGCCTTCACCTAAATGCTTGTGTTGTTGTGCAGGAACAATCTGACAGTGATGAGTGCGGTGATGCTAAAGGGCCAAGGTGGCTATGGCCAGCTTCGTCTTGGAAACAAGGTTCCAGGTGGTGACGCTATGCTGACTTTCGAACTCTCGGAAAGTCATCTGAAGGACTGTGATGGTGAGCTTCACAAATGTGCTTTATACCAAGATGCGACCATGACGTGTGCAGCTGCATCTGCCTCCGGTTGTGTGTGTGTGTGGGGGGGGGGGGGGGGGGGGGGGGGGGGGGGTGCACTTCATTGGCAGCGGTTTTGGGATTTGATACTGGAACCAGCTGTGGTGGTTTAGTGGCTGTGGTGTTCTGCAGCTGCGGCAGCCACATTACTCCCCTGTTGTAATGCAAAACTGTTGAATTGGGTTTTGGATGCATATTAAAGAACCCTAGGTTGTCAGAATTTATGCGGAGCCCTCCACTGCAGTGTCTTTCATTGCCACGCTGACTTCAGGCATAAATAAATCTAAGTAGCTGTGTAATGAATTGGTAATGCTGACTTAGAATGCTTGCATTGACTCGCAACTTTAAAATAAAAAATCATTTTGCCCTCTACAATTGCCTCTATGAGAGTATTCACAACCGTAACATTTCACTGAAATATAGCAAAATTCTGACAGTTCAGTGCAATCTCGAAAGTGGCACCAGCGTCTGCTAACCTTATTCTTGGTGTAGGCACAAGAAGCGTGCGCCTGTCACAGCCCAACTTCACAGTACGACGAGGGTTCACAGCCCGCAACACCGGCCAACTTCCCGTGTTTGTCCAAGGGTTCTACATCAGTGGCAAGCCTTGTCAGGGATACGGCTTCAGGGTGTTGGACTGCCACGGCTTCGAACTTAAGCCAAATGCCACCCGACGCATCGACATTGCGTGAGTAGATCTGCCATGTCATCAAGCCACTTCCTACTGCTCATGTTCTGCACTAGCATTGTAGTATATATAGAATAAGAACAAAACCAACTGGGAACATAGGTGTTTGGGCATTTGACCGGGATTGCGTTACTGCACAGTAACAACCGGAAAATTACTGTAACGGAGGATAACATGAATTATATATCCATGATGATGTCTTTGTGTACTCTGGAAACTGCATCTCTCTTGCAGATGGAATTTGCATCCACATGCAGTTGTGTTCAAAGTTTGTCTTCAACTTGTTTATGACTGGCTAGAATTTAAACATACAATGCAGTCCACTGTTATAGGGAGCGTGCTAGCGTCGAGTTTCGCATTTCGAAAGTGTCGAACTGTGTGTGCCAGCAGTAGTAGTGTTGATATACAGAGTGCACATGCACAGGGAAGTAAGTGGAATTTCGTTGACACGATTCTGCATAATACGTTTCTCGAGGATAATACATTATTTTATATTTTCCTGGCCAAACTACCATAGGAGCAATGTATTTTCATATGGCTTTTACAGTTGCATTTTCACCTGAAATTGGATAATACAACTGAAGAAGTGGGTATTTCTAAAGCTCGTAGATTTATATTCTAGTGTACTAGCTTAAATAACATTCCAACGACCCACGAACGTGTTAAGCCCCAGCCACACTGGAGGAAAAATGCATGCAGTATACCGCCAGCAGTAAAACGCTGCTGCAGCAGTGCAGCCATGCCAGCTGGCAGTGCGCCACTGCTCAATTGAGTGAGGAAATGGCGGCTCTTTTTTTTTTTTTTTTTCGAACATTGAAAAAAAGGAAGTTCAGCACAAACTTACGAGCCACTTCAACGTTGCTGTATAAAAGTGCATTGGCTGCGGTTCGTGTGGAGTCGAGTGATGCTGCTCCTCATAATGTGTTATGCAGAGCACTATCACTCAACTCCACACTGAACCGTTGCTATTGAGTTTGTCTCCGAGTATGCCTATTTTCGTACTTTTTGGAGCTTGCTTAGACAGTACGATTTTCAGATGATACATTTTATTTTCTAGTTCCTGTGATGATCATATCAACGAGATTCCACTGTAGCTTGCAATAAAGCTTCGCACACTAACCCCCGTATTCTAGAATATTTCTCCACTCAATACTCCACCTCATCTGAAGAAAGTGGATGGCGGTGCAGCCCTTCGTCAGGAGTGGTCATTGCGCTTCATTGACACTCCACGGCAGTTCTTGAGCAGCATCTTGTTCAGTCGAGGGGTGGTGCTGTTCTAAACCATGTGGAGTGGAGGAAGAGCTTCGAATCGAGGATCGTTTGAGAGAGCAGAGGTTGCTCAAGACCTACTAAGCAAAACAGCAAATTGCATGAGCCATTGTGAAAAACTGCAAGTCATCTTGGTTTGTTGCATTTTGCCTCTTGTAAGCATGTTTCGAACTTTGTTGCCCTTGTTTCATTGGAATCTGTCATTGTCAAACGTCAACATAAAGCTGTGCGATCGAGGTTTCATTGTTTCAGTCACAAAAATTTGTTCACCGGTTCTGAAAAACAAGTCCCAGTGGATCGCATCTTCGTCGAAAGCATGTATGAACAAAATCCTGCCAGTGACTAGCAATAATTGCCTGATCAAAAGCACTGCCCTGTATGTTAAGATCTCGCAGAAAGTAGAGTTGTGGATTACACCTAATGCTAGCATCCACCGTCAGATGCCACCAGGCATATGTGTGTTGTGATCATGATGGCCCCCAAACGCTAGGATGTGTGTTTGCAATAGCACTGTGAACGACGACGCAGTGTGACACAAAGACAGTGCACTTCTTTCGTCATCACTGAGGTGCTTATAAGCTTAACGCCGGTTGGTGCATTCTTCTTCTGACTGGCCACTGATGTATTTCGAAAGATACCCACAAGCACAAATGGAGCACAGCCAGTGTAGTGTAGTTTCTGTAACAGCACAATAGTTAGTGTAGTGGTGTGTTTGGGTGTCAGCAATGTTTTCACACAAGAAATTGCATACAAATAATAAAACCTGTGTTGAAAGTTTTTCTTGTCACAAAAGCTCTAGGTGCAGGAGTGCAGTTTGCATGGACTTCATTCAGTCGAAATTCAGAATAAGATTGCTTCCCTAAATTGGGGGAAAGAAATGTATGCTATTCAGAGGAATTCAGTGAAACTAAGAATAGGAAATTTATAAAGTTACATTGCAGGTTTTACTATATCAAGCTTTGTAATACGAGCATTTGACTGTAAGTGCATGTCTTCAATAAATCATCAGTTGTGATTCAGTGCCTCTTCTTTGTGATTCTTTCTGTTCGCTCCTATGATGTTGGCTGTACTGCTTTTCAGTAGTGAATCTGAACCAATTCACTCAATGCTCAGCTTTGTTGTTAATGGGAGTGCTAACTAGACGTCTCCATTTTGCTGTCAGGTTTACTCCAGATTTCATGCTGTCGCTCGTGGAGCACACGTTAGAGCTGCAGACAAGCCTGGGCCCCGGCCGGGTGGCCTACAAGATGTCAGCGACAGTGCCACGACAGTACCTGGGGTTGTGCCAGGTGTCGCTGCCTCGCCCACGCTGGGAGCCCTTCATGCAGTGCTGTGCTCTCAGTGCTGCAATTTTCCTGCTACTCTGCGCATTGGCATATGCCTACCTGGAACGAGATCGCATCCTTCACACAAGCTTCTACCCGCTCACCACCTTGACCGACCAGGGCGCTGTGGCACACCCAACTGGAAGGCTGCAGGCATTTGACCTGCGTTCCCTGGCCGCTTCCCCTCCTGCTTCACAAGGGGTCCCAGCTGACAGCCAGAACTTAAGTGCAAGGTTTGTGGCAAATGCCGTTCGTGTAGTGAATACCCAAGCATGTTGCAATACACAGGTTTCTATAAAACAGGATCAGACGTGGTATACACAACGAGACATGAAAATGAAGTGGGCAACTCGTGTTTATTCTGTCTACTGCACATCTTTGTTTTTGAGTAACCTGTGTAGCGCAACTTGGATATGGAAGACCAATTAGCCCCTCAACAAGCCTTGCTAAGTGTCGTGAATACAGTCAGTGCTTCTACGAGAAAGTATGTTTGAATTTTCCAGATGCCTGCTTATAATTAAATGATGTTAACTACAGTCGAACCTGTTACAACAAACTGGATAGTTCTGCAAATCTGCTCGTTATTCAGTAGTTGTACGAGGTGTGTTCAAAAAGAAACTGAACTTTTGCAATAGTGCGCCAACCGGCAGAGGGAGCACGCAGCGGCTACTGAGTGCACGTAGCGACAGGTTTAGACAACAAACTGTATTTGCGGTGTTTCGCTCTGACCGTTAGTTGGCATGCTACAGGCACAGAAGTGAGCACGCGCACAAGCTGTTCACAGGATTAGTGCCAAAGTGACAATGGACCCTGCGGTGTCCCTTTATTTAACAATTATTTTTTTCTCTATCTCTCCTTAAGAACATCATAGCAGGTGATGAGACGTGGGTTTATGGCTGTGATACTGAAACGAAGGTGTACTTTTCACAGTGGTTGGGCAAAGAGTCTCCTCGTCCAAAAAAGCATGCATGAGTCGGTCAAAGATCAAGGTGATATCACGTTGGTTGTGTCTTTTTTTTTTTAATTTTTTTTGAAATTATTTTTTCTTTTCATCCAGCTACAGCAAAGCAGCAAGCAGTTGCAGCAGCAAACGCAAGAGTCATGACATGCAGCAACAGCACACAGGGCCATACAGGGTCGACACATCATGCCAGGTGTCTACCAGCAGGAGCTCGATGTCCTTATCGCGGTCGCCAGACTCTGAGCACCACTCTACACGAGACCCTGACACTGACCGGGGTGGGAACCGAAACGGTGTGCGGCGGCGCACCAATGCCAGGCAGAAGCAGGAAACTGGCGTGCAGGCATCTTTGCCATCAGCGAGGTCGGAGTCGCCAGTGCGTCCAAAGCAGGCAATGGCACCTTCAGTGCTAGTCAAAAAAGCCGTAGACGAGAGGGACGAGAGGCAGCTGGTGGCATGGTGGAAGTTCATAACTTGGTTTGGCTCAGAAGCATGGAGCAGGGAACGCAGTGTGGAAGCAGTGGCAAGTGTCGCAACTCAGACAGCGGGCGACAAGCAAGTTCTTGTTGGTGAAAAGAAAGAAGACGACAGGAAGAGCAGGCGCAAGAAAATGGTGATCGAAGAGGAAACGTCTTCAACAACGACCGAGACATCAAATGCAGATTCTGACTTGAGTGAAAAGGCAAGGTTTTTAAACTTTTACCACTTCTGATGACATGCGAAAACATTTCTCCAGTCCTCATCATTGGAAAGCAGCACACCTGTTGTCAAACTTTTTTTTTTTTCCATGCCTTTGTCATCTTCCATGCTGCTTTCCAATAATGATTGAGAACTAGCTCTCTCAACTTTCAGCTTTGTTGCACTTGCTGTTATCCTCGCATTGCAAAAAAAGAAAAAAGGGTGTGTACATGTTTTTGATGGGCCTCATATGTCTTGCAGGTATCAAATAAGTTAGAGGTGCCAAACTGAAGGATGAGAGACTTCAAATAAGAAAAGAAAAAGAAATCTTACCTTGTTGAGAGCATAATGAGAAAATGTGGGCACAAAATGTTAATGCAAATGGGCTGGGCTAGAAATGTTGGACATTTAACGTAAAAGTTTCTTAGTTGGTCTTCTGTGCCATTTTGTCATACAAACATGTGCCATGTGCTGTATTTGCTTTTTCTTTGTTTCATCCATGCTTCCGAAGAAAAGAGTGTGGGGTGACTGTATTCTAGGATCTACTCTCCTGATGTGCCCCTATTTCTTGCCGCAGGATCATACATTGTTGCATCTGCCAGATGTGTGCACATCAGCCAAGTTGATAAAAGGCAAGCGGCCAAAGCTAAAAGGTTGCGCTGAACCAGGCAGCAGCAGAAGTCTGTCTGAGGCCAGCAACCAGTCACCTTTTGGCACGCCTCTGTTTGCATCTGATGCAAACCTTGCAGATGAAAGCTTCGAGGCTTGCACAAAGCCGAAAACGCACAAGAAGACCAAAATTGAGAGGAAGAGAGCACATGACGAAGAAGTAATCAGGCCAAGGTACGTGCTAGTAGTTGCAGTGGGGTACGTTTAGGTTGCTTTATATGAGTACGGTTTACAGTTGAACCCATTCATAATGATCCCAGGTATAACTATCGCTTATAACAACCACATTTCACTGCATTTACAGTTTTTCAAGCATACCTATTGAGACTGCATCCAGGTATGACTGAACATTCTTTGATGCGTTGTACTTTTACAATGAACAATTGGAATATGGTCGTGGTAAAAAGAGAGTGCATGCAAAGTAAAAAAAATTAACAGACCAGTCCTTCAGTAGCACGAAAGCACAACAAAACTAGGTCCATGACAGTGCTGGCCACGCTCCAGTCCAGCAGCGATGAATGTGCGACCTGTGAGATGTGTGAGCAAGCACCACATGTGGATTTCAGAAACCTTGCGGAAGCTCACTCGTTTTCCAGGCACAGCCTCTTTGGCAGTTACTATGCTGTTATCAAGAGATCACGATTTGACAATGCTTCATTTGCATCGTTGCTGGCTGCAGATAACAGCTCGTGATGATGTTCTACCTTATGCACTTCTTCGTACATAGTCGGTACACTTTTAATTTGTACTTCGGAGAGCACACATCTCCTTTACCGTGGCCGTGCCTGCGCATGGCCGTTCGTGGGACTGAGCGCATGCGCATGTTCATGTGCACCTGTGCATGCCGGACAACATGCTTGTTAATTTAATTCGTAGGCGAGTGTTTACTTCAATTTATGTGGCTGATAAAACTATGAAACTTACTTTGGGTAGTTTTCTAATGCTTTCCTATTGCTGTTAATGCAATTCATCATATTTACTGCGCAGAACATTACAGTAGCTAGTGACGCATCTAAGCTTCGCCTTTCGCTCGGGTTTGTCCGAAAAGCGGTCCATGGGATTGAGAAATTTTTTTTTAAATAACCATTGCGGGGTTTTGGAGTTCGAATTTGCTGGTGTTATTTGTTATTCAAATTAATTAGAACCTTGTTTATATGCTCCCAAGTTATGCCTTATTCATGTACATTAGAACCTTGTTGATATGCTCCTGTTATGTACAGTATCCTGGCACCAACGTTTGCCATCAAGAACACAAGAAATGACCTAATATAGTTACGCTTCTTTTTTACCAGTTCATACCTTCTGGGAAGACCCAATATTTTGGCGCCAATGTTCAGCACACCGCCAAACTGCAATTGAATGATACGTTTTCCGGCCACTAAATCCCTTGTAAACAAGAAAAGGCGCGAGGCGTGCACTGTTGAGAATACAGTCGAACCCACTTATAATGGTACCGGTTTTAACAATCTATCGGTTATAGCAATGAGAAGCTGCTGCACCATCCACTTTACTGTGGTGAAATAACCCGCTTACTACAATGCCCCCATGCTGCATTATCAGTTATAACGATAAAGTCTGTCTACGGGGTGACCGTGCTTAAAGGGAATGAAATGCGAAATCATTGAAAAGAAGAAAGAAAACTCGAGCCACTGCACGCCGCTGCGCACTGTTTTCCAGCCTTCTCGACACTTCGCCAGTGTTGCACACCTCTCTCCCCGTCACCCTTCCCAGGGGTGGGACTCCTGCACCAATTGCGCCATTTTGATACAATCGAAGATTCCTGTGCCAAACTGCGCCAAACACAGAAAATTGACCGAAATTGCGCCACGCTGTGCCAGAACGGCTTCGACGTGTGTGCTCCGGCAGTGAACAGCGAGTGGATTCGTTCTCCAAAAAAGAGTGCGGCCGATCACATGCCTCAGACCACGCGACGGCTCCTCCCGCGCACTTTCTCGTGATTTTCGTGCTTATAACACTACTTTTCAGCGCTTCCGAGAAGTGGCACGCGCGGCCACTTTCGGCTGTTGTCACTGCTGTTGGAACGACCAGGGCAGCTGTATTTAGAGTGTACTAGAATACGGTTGATTGGGCTGAGTGGCGCGGCACTTCCTAGCTGAGGCGCAAAACAACAGAAAGTAGGCCGAGGGAACTGCGAGCGAACTAGATATTATAGGGAGGCGCGGGCTGCAGCGAGTTCAGCGGGCGGACGTCTCTATCCACAGGGTCAGTATACCGTAAAAATATTCCAATCTGCCTTTATGCCCATATGGGCGAGGCCTGAGCCATTTTGACATACTGCGAAGGATAATGGCGGATTTGGAAGAAAAAGTCGCAGTTTCGCCCGAAGGGCGAAGCATCGATTTCGATAGCACATTATTAGACAGCTATACGAAGTAAGGATAGTAGTTTTATCAGCCGTATAAACTTGTAAATATTGGCTTACTAACTTAATTAACAAGCACGGTGCCACACGCGTACAAGCAAACGTGAACACATCTCACTCGATGACCGCGGAAACTCGCATTATAAACGCTGGAGTGAGGAAGCGTGGCAGCAGCAGCGAGCGAATTGACCTTCCTACTGCCTCTCGTTTCAACGCGAAGTAAGCGGCGAAAACACAGCGCGTACAAAGCTGTGAGCACTTGCACTCAGTCCCCATCACAGACCACTTTCAGATAGGGCCTACGCGGCATCGCCATATGCAGCAGCCGCCAGAGAACGCCCCCCTCCCTCCCTCCATTCCCCACGTGGTGCCTTGCGCGCGACTGAAGATTGTGCGCTTCCTCCACGCTTTCCTCCCTTGCGCACGCGAAATTGAGCCGCCATCGTCGGCTCACCCTCGCACGATTTCACCCACTCGCACATACAGCATACGGCGGGCCGCGATGATGTTATCGCCCCTAGTCTTTATCCGGAACATTACGGCAACGACGAAGGCAGAGATGCGCTTGGAGTATCAATATCATTGCTATCGCAATAAAGACAGATTGGAATAGTTTTACGTTATACCAGCGCAGGGTTGATTGCGGCTCTCTGGGTCTGCGGTGACCTATCGTGACCCAGAAATAATGTTAGCGCTTCGTTTGGACTGCATATTTTGAGAACATTTTCCGGGGCACGGGAATATATACGTAGTTCGGTTCTAGTTCCACTGATGTTTTCCACTTTACAGGAAAACATGCGCCGTGCTGCCACTCCACCCACTCTTGCATATTCTATAGTATGCTGTAGCTGTAAGCAAAGCGGGCTTCTACTACCCGTTTTGTGGTGGTTTATTTTCTGTTTCATCATGGTTTCGTGAAGTGCACTGCCATGTTTCATTATACCACCAAAATTCAGGTTGGCCTGCTACAAGCTCCTCCAAAATGCAATTTTGTCTGTGCCAAACTGCTCCAAAGCACAATTTTACTTGCTCCAAAAATTGCTCCAAAATGACCCCTGCCTTCCACTTCTCCGAAGACAAATGGGCTGCGCCCATAGCTCTACGCCGTGCCACCCTCCGAAACACGAATGGACCGCGCCAACTGCGCTGATAACGCTGGGCGCTGCTCCCAGTTTGCGCGCTGCTCCCAGATTGCGCACTGGCCCATGGCTGGCCCCTCATTCTGTGCAGTTCTGCCAGCAGATTAAGTCGATCGTGTTCGTCTTTGTTGGTTGCGTTGAAGTCATTCCGGGCCACGTGGTTTCTCAGCCTCAGTTGACTCGTGTGAAACGGAAGATGGCTGATCCATCCGCTGATGATCGATTGGTAATGCACAACGTTGTCAGAGAAAAGAAAGCGCACTGCTGTAGATTTGGAAACGAAGTGCTTCTAACCAATGAGGCGATCGTCACGAAGGTGCTTGCACTGGATAGCGACAGTGACGACGACAACTGCGTTGACGCGGTGGGGCACGCTGCCTCAACGTTGTCCTCACAGGAGGTCCTGCAGGTGATTCAGTCCCTCTAGGGCTTCGTTTTCCCGAGGGACTTTCGCAAGAGAAGGATGTTGGCAAGCTTCGCATAAAGCGAGCAAGCTGGCGGACATGGGGTTTTCTTATGCAAGCCAGTGAGATGTACGTGGTGAGATGCTTGTGGCGATCTTGCCCCAGCATTTCTGCTGGATTTCTCAAGCTGAGAGGCTGTGGCGGCAACCTTCTCGCATTTTCTAAAAGGCCCCTTCTGAGGCCACCAAAGTGAGGCCTCAGTGGAACTTGCAAGTCACTTGCCACACGTGACCCCACTTTGCAGTTGTTATAGCAGTGCCAATCTTGAATGTGTAGACAGCCGTGGCTTGTTACACGCGATCGAAGAAGCGCAGGAAGCAGAGTTAAACAGTTAAACCAGTCAACACAATGAGCAGCCAGATGGGGGAAGATGGTAGGAAGGGGCACTGGCCTCCCCGCTATTATAGTTTTCTCACAACAGCTCTGCCATCCCCCTATTTAGACTTTTTTCGTGCAACCCGGTTATAAGAATTGTCGGTTATAACAAAGGAATTTTCGTTACACTTGAATATTGTTATTGCTTTTCAAACAACATTTACATTCTTTTGCTGTTCAGACATAGGAGTCAAGTGGGTTCGACAGTGGGTAGAAGCTGGTCACCGCAGCAGCTTCCCCACAATACTTGCCCACCCATCTCATGCGAAAACGCTGACATGCACTCAATTTTCTATTCTGGCATCAGCATATCTGCTCCTGGGTCATCGCACGCCACATTCACAGCTATCGCCGCCAACTCTATTGCGATATGCATCTTCACCTATCCATTTCATAGCATGTGAGGCGTAGTGCCGTTAGAAGCAAACTGCACGGTTTTAATAGGTACTGCCCAAACACTCCACCGTTCCATGCTGCAGGCAGCATGAAGTGTAATGTTTTGCTGTGGTGGCATCATAGGCATCGTATTCCTGCGTCTTCCACCAGCTCTATTTCATTTCAGTGTCCTGTCACGGCTTAAAACACTATGCCATAGAAAAACTACATCAGTCACGGGTCGCCGGCATGTGTCTCGCCTCGATATGCATCAACGTGACATGAGTCTCATCTCATGCCACCACGATTCGCGCCCAATGCGCAGATCAAAATTCCCACCAAGATGCTCTGCTCTAAGTAAGGAGCTGCTGACCCAGGCCAAATGTACCTTTCCAGAAATGCATTTGCACCATCAGCAGCGGCCACAAGGCAGTATGGGAAGTCAGAGTGCTGGCCACCGCTGGAGACTTGCCTGTTCACCTTCCCTGCAGGCTCGACGCTCTTTTCTCTCGCAGTGCCTTGCGCCTCCGCTGTCGCTGACGGTGCACGCGCATTTCTGAAAACGTCCATTTGAGGAGCGCAAACATAAGCTTGACGAAGCTAAAACGACAACGCGCGTCTCTGGCTGTTCAGAGCCTCATTAGCTCGGCACGCGTCGGCGCCTTGCGCTGAAGCAATAGACCGATCCCACCAGCCAGTTTCACGACGCCACCGCTGCCGCGGTGCATGCTGGTACTTGTAGTCATCCGGCCGCTCCAGCCGCCCGGAGTGCCTGTGCGTTCTGTTTCCGAACGATTTTTGGCAATTTTTATGGTTCGTGTAGAGCCATCGTGCGATGGGAGGATTGACCTGCTGCGTTCCTGGCTGGTACAACAACCACACAAGGGACAAAGGCAAAGGCTTCGGATTTTATGTGTTTCCTAAAGAGCGAAAGCTTCGAGAGACGTGGATCCAACGGATTAATAGGTGGTACTGGTAATACATAGCGTGAGAATACGGGGACGAATAGCGGCCGCATTTCGATTGGGGCAAAATGCGAAAACACCCGTGTACTCAAATTTCCCGGAATTTAAAAATTATTTGTCGATTATCGATTAGCTATTGATTGGCTATCGCAATGTATTGGCCACGTATTTGGGCTAGGCCAAGAACTACCAAGTCATCCGCAGCATTTTGCGGAATTTATCGATTATTGATTGATAATTGATTAGCTATTAATTAGCTATAGATTGGCTATCGCAAAGTATTGGTCACGTATTTGGGCTAGGCTAAGAACTACCAAGTCATCCCCAGCATTTTCCGGAATTTATTGATTATTGATCGATTATCGATTGACTATCGATTGGTTATCGCAAGGTATTGGCAACGTATTTGAGCTAGGCTAAGAACTACCAAGTCATCCCCAGCATTTCCAGAAATTTATTGATCGATTAGCTATTGATTGGCTATCGCAAGGTATTGGCCACGTATTTGGGCTAGGCTAAGCACTACCAAGTCGTGCCCAGCATTTTCTGGAATTTATTGATTATTGGTCGATTATCGATTAGCTATTGATTGGCTATCGTAGGTATTGGCCACGTATTTGGGCTAGGCTAAGCACTACCAAGTCATGTCCAGCATTTTGCGGAATTTATTGATTATTGATCGATTAGCTATTGATTGGCTATCGCAAGGTATTGGCTACGTATTTGGGCTAGGCTAAGCACTACCAAGTCATCCCCAGAATTTTCCGGAATTTATTGATTATTGATCAATTATCGATTAGCTATTGATTGGCTATCGATGACTTGGCGATGATTGGCTATTGGCGTTTTTATGTTAAAAACGCCGCCTAGCTTACTTAACAACTTCTAAACTTCTAGATATCGCTGTTACTGAAGGCTGCAAGTCGTGCGCGAAACCCATGTAGATAAGTAGGGAACGAAAGTTTTGGCGCCGCATTTCAAACCTGTCTCCAACAGGTATACAAATCCTATTATGTCCGTCGCTAAGCAAACATAACGTTGCAGTCACCGAGATGCACGTGCGCAAAAATAGTAACTCAAAACGACCCCGTACATCAGCATGTACTACATACAAAGCTCGAACAAATATGATACTCAACGTGTAATCAGCGGGTAACAACCGAAATGAAAGAGCAGCAGGCACTTTTCAACGTTCATCTCGCAAGCTGCAGAACAGCCGATGTAATTTCTTAAAATACATGACGATTGTTTCTCGGGCGGTGGAGTCGCAGAGATGTCTGGGAAGCTCGTGCGCAGTACTCAACGAGCGCGGACTGCAGTGGTGTGGTTGACCAGTTGACTACAACCAAGATGGTGGCAGTGCTAATTCCGGAAAAGCGGCGCATGCGCAGATCGGTCGGTGGGATCGGTCTATTTGTGCAACGCGTCACATTATATAGATCTCAACTACAGTTTAATGTCACATTTTTTAGCGACTTCAGTCCATACGTTTTCTTGGTTTATACTTTTTTTCTCGCATTCTTCTTTTCTCTTGTCTTTTTTCCCCGATACCGTATAAACGAGGTTCTGCTGTACATAGGACTTTGCCGGGACCAGCAGAGCAGTTCGAATTATTCGTTAATTCGAATTAAGAGATTTAGTATTATTGAAATTTCACTGTACTGCCAAGTTAATCAGCGATGTGTTTTAATGTTCGTTCTGCCTCTTGTTTAATTCGATCCGCCAGATAACTCACTTTCATCGGTCTGTCAGCGTCGAATTAACAGAAATTGACTGTATTTCGAAAGAGCGACGATGCTGAATTTTATTCTTTAGATTGCCAGATTGACATTACACACGAATTAGGCATGTTTTAGAGCGCAGCTCTTACACACCTGTTCCTAGGTTGAGCGTCGGCGTAACCATGCAAATGAACTTGTGCCACTGCTTGTGCATTCGTCGTCACCTTCTTCCACAATTGGCTCGTCGGCATCCCTCTGCGTAACCGCACGAACACACTTGTGCCACTGCTCGCGTGTTTGTCGGTGTATTCCACAGCTGGCTCCGATGCTGCTCATTATCCCAGCGTTTCCATACTGACCCTCCCTCTGCAAAGGCACTGATGGCACTTGCCCACTGCCAGTTGGTGCAGGGATTTCAGTCTGAAATTCTTTGCCTCAATATATCGCAAAATGAAAACATGTATGCAGCTGCGCTCCGATTTCGCATTAGAGAGTATCGTAACCATCGGACATTTCTTGTTAGGAAAACTTGCATCTACGTGTAGAAAGATGCCAGAAACAAAAATGAAGATACTCGAAATTCGATTTTCAAACCGGAGCGGCGTTGAATCTTAATTACTGACACCAGCTTCAGTGTCAGTTTCTGCACATGTTGAAGAGTTCACATCTTATAACAGTGATAGGACGATTACTTTTCGTGGAACTATCATGTTCATTATAAGCGGGTTCAACTGTACGTGTGAAAGGCAAGCCTGTAGCAAGTTGCACTGCATTACCTTGCCTCTTTGTCTACATGTGTCATGTTAAGCCTTTATGGACAAGTGTTGCTTCCAGGCAACACACCAGAAAAGTATTTTCTTGTTTAGTTTCGATTCTGAGTATGGAGTTTCTAGCTAAATGTCTTTGGCCAACACTGAGTAATAGGCAGCAAATGTCATTGATGGATTACAGCCAGGTACAGAAGATGAGGAAGAAGAAGTTTGGCGCACAACTCAATTTCTATTGATAGCACGGTAAGAGGGGAAAGACTGATGAATAATTCCTGGCTTTACTGGTATCCCAAAGGTAATGTCGAGAAAATGCAATGTACACCTCTGTTTCACATTCGACGAGAACTGTCTGTGCAAATTTCAAACAAAGCCAAAGGTGGCTTCGGGTGAAGCTTGCTTCCAATGTTCTGCCTGGTATTGCCGCAGCCCACAAGCAACTAACCCATTGCTGAAAACATTTCCGCAAAATATTGTCTTTCTTTTCGTTGAATATCCTTATTCTTTATGTATTTGGACATTTCTACGAAACATTAACATTTCCTTCGGGTATTCTCATGTCTTCTCCTTGCCAATTGAGCATCTTGAGTTTTATTTCGTGACAACCTGCATGTATATTGTGTCGATTTAACTTTGGTTGTGATTCAAAATACTTACCCCTCAGTCTCTTAACTGAATATTGAGTGAAAGTTGGGTAGCACTGATTACCTAAATCAGCTATGGCTTTTGTAGCCAGCTTCCATTGAGGAGAGTAAACTTCTAGCTGATCTTGGATTTTTGTGAATGCTTTATGGTTAATTTGATTAGAAGCTTTTTGAATGTAACATCTTGTGTTATGACATGAAGGCTTTTTTAATAATCCGAGTTTAAGGTGGGAAACCTGAATGTTGACTTGCAACTTTAAAATGTCATCCATTTTGTTGGCTGGTTTGAGATGTATGGAGAACCATCTTGCAGTTTCTAGTGAAGTCTGTAGCTGTTTTATACTGGTTCAAATGCTGCAGTTTGATTTATGCAACTTCTTGTGCACTTTTTCTAACTGCATGCTCTTTTTATTTTTTTGCGTACCACTTTTTAGCACATTGGAGCTGCCTTACAAGCCGAAGACAAGCATAGAAACCAAAGAACCACATGTACCGCGACCTGAAGTCTTAAGGCTATCCACTGAACTCAGGAAAGCAGCTGAAATTAAAATGAAAGGTAATTTGCACCTCAACTTGACAATGTCATTTAGATTAAGTTTTACTACAGCAGCAGCTAAAAATGCTTTTGTGATGTGCCTAGCCCAGGTGTTCTCATACTGGGTTCTGCGGGAGAATGACATCTTAGAGTTCTGCGAGTGGTTGGAACGAATCTGAGCCCACCCTGTTTTTCTGCATTGACATTGACCTATGACGATATTGGCCTTTTAATTAAATGGCATATTGTGACGGTCAGGTGCGGCACGTTATCACACATAATTTGTGGCTCAGGTGCGTTGGTGTCTGCGCGGAACAGTTTTGATACAGGCCACTTTGTTATTGCACTGCACGTTGGTTTCACAACAAAAACACATGACAAGTGTTCTGATGCGCGCAAGGGGCACTGCTGCTTTGCTGGGCAATGTGGGCATTTAGGCTTAGCATTGCAATCGGTATATCGATTTCGCAGACCATTTTGCAGCACGAGTGACATGTGACATTTGTCTGTGAAAAAAAACTTTTCTGCATCCTCCACTTTATTTGCATGAAGATGCCGTTTATGGTGCGCAGTGCATTGCCTTATGGTCAATGCGCGATGTGGCAGGGGGAAAAAAATTCTTGTCTCTGTGTTATCGTGAGATCCTCATCAAGAGTGATGGTCTTCAAGATGAAAGATGACACGCCGAACTGTAAACAATGGAGGTCACATTCAAGCGCAGCAGCGGTGCTCCTTTGGTTAGGTAGATCCAGAGAGGATATAGTTCACTACTTCCTCCCCCCACCTTCATTTAGTGGCACTTTGAAACGAAACTCAGAAATGGCTGCACATTCACTTGTTATCATTAGTAGCATTTGCCATGGAAGTAAGGTTTAGCATGTGTGGGCGTTATGCTATGTCAAATCTGACAGAATATTGTGCTGTGTAAGATATGTGTCCACCTTTAAACAGGCACTGCAGGAATTTTGTTATGGCCAAATAGTTCTGATCTACCAAGGGGCTTTCAAAAACATTCTTCCACATGAATGTTGCTTAGATAGAATGTTGCCTTTTGAGATTAAAGTCTGCGTGTTAGTAAATAGGGCTCTTATACTATAGTCAATTTGTCGAAGAAACAGGCCAGTTTAGCTCCATATTTAGTAGTACCTCATTGTTGCTTGCATCCGAAATTGCAAGCTACAGTACCTTTCTTTTGTGCCTTTTCATTGGATGATCTTGGACAAAATATTTTGTGCAGCACGGTCTTCTTCATTTGAGAGTGAGCCTGAATCGCACTTGAGGAGAAGCTCACCACCTCCGCTATGGGATTCGCCAAAGGAAGCTAGGTGTGCCGCAGGTGAGTAGGTGCATTCAGAGTTTTGAATAGCTTGTTACACTGTAGCAGTGGCAGCCATTCTTGGAGCTACCTTTATGCCCCACAAATGCATCAACTTGTGAGATTATTAATTGAAGTGTTTTAGATATATAATCTAACAGAAACGGGGCCCTTTTCAGTGAGAGGTGCTGATGCAAAACAGACAATACTGGGGGCTGTATTCTTGGTGTATCACTTTCAAGGATAGCATCACTTTTGTATCCCTTTTGGAAATAGCATCACTCTTGGTGCATAATGATTAAATGCACCATTGGCAGCGTTTTTATTGCTCCAGTAAGAAAACCTGCTGAGCATGATGTCACACATAAGGGAAGGAAACCTCTAAAGTGATCAACCAAGTATACAGGCCCAGATGCTACACTGCTGTGGTTTACAGTCGTCTGCTTTCGTACTGAGCTATTTTTCATGTGCACAGTCGCCATGGCACCACTATAATTGGATTTGACGAGAACTACCTAAATGCCCGAATATTCAGAAGTCTGAAATATTGAATTTGCCAGGAAATCAATCAATCAATCTGTATTAGTGGTATAATAAAAGAATACAATACAGGTATTTATGCAGAAGGAGGCCCAAAGGTGTCAAACCGTAGGCAGGACCTGTGTTAATACACTAGAAAACTGATAAAGAACATATAATAATAAAAAGCTAATTCAAAATGTTAATCGTAACAAAGACAGCGTCAAATATTTCAGTGATTACCTAGAAATCATCATGAAACACAAAATTATTTTATTCCACTGGTGGCCAAAAAAGCTCGTTAGTATGTTGCTGCACACACATATGCTTTACTGCAACCTGATCAGTCCATATTTTGACCATTGTCACGCTGTCGCCACAGGTAAATGTATAGTCAATACATGCATAGAATCTCCCATTAGCCAAACTATCACAGGTTTCTTTGCAACAGTCATTTTCATTCGTCAGCCCTTGGTACCCTTGTTGGCAAGAACATTGAGAGTGTAGTTGGCACTGTTTGAAGCTGCTTGACAATTCTGAATGACAGAATTGCGTAATAGCAATCAATTAAATTGCCAAGGATTGTGTCGCTATATAACATGTAAAGGACCAAACACACGAGGCTCGGAACTCGCACGACAAATCGCAAATAAATGCAGGCATTACAACTTTGTTAATTGACTTGGCTTGTACCTTGGTTCGGGCGCAGTCAGTGACTACTTCATTGGCTAGGCTTCGCTGCAGTCGGCTTCCGGAAGGTGCCAGCAATGTATTAAACAAAAATATTCCTATTCCTGCTTGACTCTATGGCCAAATTAGCATGTAGCCATGCAAGCGGTATCCGAATTATCGAATGGCGTGCTGTAAGGTGTTTACATTAAGTCTATGGGGCCAATGGCAGTGCCTCGAAGCTGTCTGAATAATTGAGCATTTCCGAATTATTAGTGTCCGAATTATCTGTCAGTCGTTGTAAACATAGTGTCACACCCTTCAATATTAATGCACGGCACTAATTAATGCACTATATTAATGCCCTAGGAGGTCCAGAACGAAGAAATTTGTGGTCTAGCATACTGCGAATAGCCGGAAGGAAATTTCCTTTATGCTAATCTGGCTACCAGCACTTCAGTTCCATCATCTGCTGACACCACATTGGGAGGAGAGTGCTGAGACTGTTGCCATTGCAGCAAAAAGCCAAGCGTGCAAGTGTCAGCAGTCACCATCATTGTCCTTAGAAACTTCAGAAATGAGGCTGTGATCTTGGAAAAGTGGGCAGGGGAGCTTTTTATTCTCTTGTAACTTGATAGTTTACACTGTTGACTCGTCATGGTTGCTTAGTGGCTATGGGAACGAGGTCACGGGATGAAATCCCAGCCACGGCGGCCGCATTTCGATTACATTTTTTAGCACTGTACAGAAACGGGGTGGCGATTTCCACATTGTGCCGACAGTGTTTGCATGCCATGGCAGTCGATCCTTGCGCAAACGTGGGCGTACGCACAGAACGCCTGTGGCACTGACGTCTACTTCGATGCCCTTCTATTGACGCCAGTGTCGCGGTGTGCCCACTGCACTCGCTAGATAAAGCGCTCCCATTGTGTTATGTGGGATTTTCGTGACCAGAAGAAAAGTATTGAAGGACCCTGGAAATACTTTAAAAACAACTTTAAAAACACCGGCCTAGACATACACAGCTTTGTGCATGTCTAGCTTTTTTTCTTTCCACTCCATTTTACGGTAATGCTGCCGAATGACCAGCTATATGAAAGCACTGCACCTTATTGCAGAAGTACAATGAGCCTATACCATTAACACGAAGTCTCGGAAGACAATGGAAGCACCAATTTTGTTTTTATACATTAAGCTGAATTCAAATGTGGAAGTCGGGCTGGTTAAAGAAGTTGCATGAAAGTCACAGCGTTTATTTAAAACATGAAAGGCATGAGGTAAATTTAAGTGCTTTTAGTTGTAGGGGAACATTAATTCAGCGTTTTCAGAACTGTTTTGAGAAAGGACCGTGAGTTGTAAAAGTTATAGTGGGCTATTGATTTCTTCGGCTGCCAGTAGACTTTCTGAACATCCATGTCTTCATGGGCAGTCAGCCCACAGACTTGCCCTCGTCTCTTATTTTGTTTTCATGGCATGGCACTGCACTAATTTTAGAATACAATTTTGTTGTGTAAGGTTTGTGACAGTGGTAAAGATGGATTGTGGAGTTTGTGGGTGCAGCCCCCATCAATGCCTTTTCAGTTATTCTATCACATTATTTCCATTTTATTAAGCAGGAATGCAATTATGGCACCTTGGTACTGTTCTAGCAGTTAATCCCTGGATACCTTCAGTAACTTTCGTGGTCCTTTATATCTTTAGTAGCTTGCTTCTCTTATGTAGTGTAAACAAAGCAAGGACCTCTCTCTCTCTCTTGTGGTGCTTCTGCCCTGATGTACGCTCCATGCAAGAACTTCTTTTGTGTACTTTGCAGATGATGCATTGGCAGAAATAGCCAGGCAGACGGAAAACTTTGCCCTTCAGCAAAAGAGCACACGGATGAGCCGCCCAATTAGCTACTCTGCGGCTGTGGCTGGTTCCAGCTCAGCCAGGCAATCGAGGGCACCAGGCAGCCCGCCTCGTCCTGCTGCACTTCCCACCAGCCGCAGCCCTGGTGAGTTGAGGCTCCGAATCATGGGCTCTCATACTTTTTGACCTCAAGAAACACCGGCATTGAAAAAAAAAAAAGCCAACAAGAGAAAAAAAAATTGTTCTTCAGACCTGCCCACATGCACGCATGCAACCATAAGTACTCAGTCACATTCATACTCACGTACTCACACGAATGGGTATTTCATTCATGTAGAAACAAGCAAGCCTGTATCCTTATTTTTTTTTTTTTTTTCTTGAATAAATGTGTATTCCTCCCCTCTTATAATGGTGCTCCAATGGGGTCAGCTAGACCACCATGGAGGTCCGAGGATTTGAGCCCATCGTGGACAATCAGCTCAGCTGTATGTATTGCGTATGCTCAAAGAAGAGATGATCAATCGGTCTCCACTAGAGCGCCGCAAGTAGCATCCCGATGCCCAAAACATGCTGCGCTATGGCGCTGCAATGAAATGGGCAAACACAATCTCCACAGTACTCACTCACGTTTGTATTCAAGTCTACTGACGCCCTTTGGCATTAACTCGCACCTTTAAGTTAACCTATGCATACAACCATTGCATACACCTATGCATACAGGGTAGACAAAATTGTGAAAAATATATATATATTGCCACATGGTGTGGCACAGCAAGGGGACTGAAGAAGAGAACAAGGTTCGTCTCGGCATCGCCCGTCGACGCTTACGCTTGCCTGGATCCTCATTCAGCGTGTTTTCTACAGCAGGGTATACGCGACAATATATTATTTTCGCGCAGTTTGAACTGCCCACTCTTTTCTGAACAAGAATTAGTTTATTTCCGTCTCAGTGAGCTCTTTGTGCCAAAAATTCACTTCTTCTGAAATCTATGCAGCTGCCTGCCACGTACCCAGTGACCCTAGTTGTTCCTACGGCTTTGTTTCGAACCCTGTTCCCTCAGCACAGCAGCATGATACACCACCCATTCGACCATGGATTATTCACTGACCCAGGTTGGCAGGAAAAGGGGTAGAGACATGTATAGGCAGGCCCCAAAGACTGTGTGAAGTACCGTAAGAATGCTAGTCGCATTAAAATTTTTCAAAAAGCGACGGGCAATTTTTCTAAGATTAGCGGGATTTTAAGCGTTCATCTTAACAATGAAAAAGCCATTAGTCGAGGCCCCCTAAATACTGCCTATATTACCTGGAGCATTTTGTTTATGTGCACGGTTGTTTCATTTTATACCATGACACAGAGTGATTAGTTTCTAGTATGCAACCTGCAATTTCAGATCTCATGAGATAGGCAGATCAAGGAAGATCTTTGAGAAGCATTGCTTTTGCGGCAAACTATATGCATTGACCCATCACAGTAACGGATCCCTGGCAGTGGGGCTCAATGCCAGGCACAGCATCCACAACCAGTTCGTCTTCAAAGCTCACTCAGTAGATGATATGCAAAACCTGCAAGTACGCTTCACCACACGCCTTTCACATAACCAAGATGGCGGACTTCTGGCTAGAATTGTAATTGAAGTGTCAACATGTAGGATGTTGACATCATTCCTGCTGCTGTCCAGTCCCGGCAGCGTCCAAGCTTTCAAAATGCGCATCTCGGCCTAATCGCGCTGCTAGCGGAACACAGCCATATTGGTAAAGGCAAAAAGCCTGCTCACGGATTTTCGCAAATCGTCCATTTGCACCATGCATAGATAGGATAATGGTGACATTTTACTAATGATGTCTATGCACATTGCTTGATATTGGCATTTTATGTACGTGCTGCTGTTGCAGAAAGCTATGTTTGCAAACTGCGGTGAGAGTGTTCAGCTACTAGCCAACACTACAGTGCGCTCAAGCTTCTTTCGCCTGTACTTGAGCCATTAGAAATAGCCACCCTGGATGTTGCTCTCACATTTAATGATGACAGCACTGTCCGATGTAATGTGTTTAAGTCATTCGGAATTTTGCCAGGAGGCTGGTTAGTGTAGGGATTACATTACATTGACCACCGTTTACTTTGCATCGCCAATAGGGCTACACAGCAAGCTACAAAAGAGGCCCAGAAGGCAAGAAACCAAACCAAAAATAGAAAATGTTATTGTGGTGATGAGTATGTAGCTGGTGCTTATTGAATAGCTTCGCGGGAATTTGCTGTGAACTTCCAGATTTCACAGTCTTTGACTGGTGGCAAATCGAGCCAAACCTGACAATGAAATGGCGCGGACAGCGCCTGCTCTTTACCGTCAGCACCGGCTACACGTGTAGTTGTGATCGAGTCACGTGATGCATGGTCCTTTTGTCTGTCATCCAGATTGGCCTTACAATAACCCACTTGCTGTAAAGTTGGGATAGCCCTTCTGTTTTCGGAGAAAAACTGGAAAGCAAAACTTTCTATGCTGTAAATAAAAAAATTGCTGCAGAACACAGGTCCACTATTACGCTGATAACCTCATGTGTATTCAGTACAGCTGAACATTACTGATTCATTTGTTTCGGAGTCAAAAAAGCACTTGATTTTATTCAACAGAAATTCTATTGTTAAAAAAAATATTTTTCAGACCTTTATATAATACAACTGAGCTGTAATAAGTGCTGGCATACTAATTTGGTGTTCCCTTTAAGCTTGATTCCTAGGTACAGTAAAACTTTATTAATATGTACCTGCTTAATAGGTAACTCCGGTTTAAGTATACTCCCGATGAATCCCCGGCCCTGTCGCCATTGAACGTAATGTTATTAGAAAACGTGCAATAAAGACACTAGATAAAGAAAAGGAACACATACCACTCGCACTCGCTCACAACTGATATTTTTTTTATCTTTAAGTTCGACAAAAGTAGGAGACATGTGGTACGATTTGCCGTTTCGGATCCGGCACTTTGGACGCTGTATCAAATGCCGAATCGTCCATGTGTCTCCTACTTTTTATAAGTGGTCGTGGAAAAAAGGTAGCTAAAAATTTTACCGCGCATAAGGAACATTGCACAATTAGCACAACTTTTTTCGGGGAAAAAGTGAGATCATTATGCGAGTAAATACGGGACATGGCAGGTACCCTGTCCCATTAAATCAAAGGCCATTCCCAGTTGCTCAAATGCTTAAGCAACATTTTTCACCTAGGAATGAAAAGTATAGCATCCATAGCAACACAAAAGGTGCAGCTGTTGAGTTACTTCTTATGTGCATCTTCTTTGTGCACCTGCAATGTGCACTTTGCACATTGTAACCATTTGTAAAAGCTGCCACAATAAAAGGGTGTGGAAAGCTCTTACTGCTGAGCATGGATGAGGATCTCTACTTGGGTCTTTGGAGCCTTGCACAAGAGCCACTGACCTTGTTCTGCTTGTCTTTCCATTTACAGGTGTTGTCGGCCAAAAGCCGGCTGGACTTGCCGTGGAGCCTCCACTGAAGACGAAATCCGCTCCGCTCGGCCATTCCTGGGATGCCATGAGCAGCGCACTGCCGGACCTTCCAATCGACACATTTTCCTTAGCGGATAAACCAAAGGAACCTTGGCCTGAACCATCAGATTCCAAGCAGGAAATTGCGCCTGCGCTCAGAAGTAGGTACTTGGGGCCAGCATTACATAATTCCATTCCTTGGGAGGTCATTTGAAGTTCAACAATGACATAGTGAAATTGTTTCCTGGGCTGAAGACTTATTTTAAGCTACCCATTTTGCCAATTCAAGTTGTATAAAGTTCCCTATTTAGCAGTGGCAGTGATTGAGCGGGTACAGTCAAGTAGAACTAAGCTTGTTGCTCGGGCTAGCTGGTACATTATAAGAGTCTTAGACAGTGCAAAGGACAGAACGAGAAGCAAACACATGACAGCGGTGACCTTCAGCCAGTGTTTATTGCGTTGTTCGTACTAAAAACATATATACCCGCAGGAGGAGGATGTTATGACGCCATTGCAGAATACTTGCTACCATTTGCCAGGGCTCGCCTGCACACGGAGGCAGCCATCTATGAATTCGGCCTCTTTATCGAACAAACTGATTGAAGGGGTGCTTACACAATCTGTGCCTTTCTTTGTGATCCTGTAGGCCTCATAGATTTCCTTTGTGCATTGAAATGTGTACTTTCACAAGTAGCATTGCGTACTCAAACCAGGAGGGCAACCGCATTCTTTCCAATGAAGAGAGGTTGCTGCTAGTCCCAATTTAAAAAAATTTTCATGCTGTCTTAGCCTGTCATTGATGCAGTGCCCAGTTTGTACAATGTAGTAAGAGTGGCTGCATGACAAAGGGATGTGGTAGATGACTCCTGTAGTGCAGGTGGCGTACACATTCTGGTACTTCTTTATGCATGATGGGGCTTTTGAGACATCTGAATTCACTATTATGCACAGTTTTTGCAATTTGTTGGGTGTGGAAAAGAGCACACGCACCCCTGCACGACTCGTCGTCATCTTAAGCCTGTGGGACACCTTGTGCACATACGGAATTGCAAATGTTAGCTTCTTGTCTTCTGTCTTGGTGCACCTCTCCTTTTTCACTCTCAAAAGCACTTCCGCCAGGTTGCCAAGGAAAGGCTCTGGAAATCCTGCCTATATCAATTTCATTGCTTGAGCTTCGAAGCTGTGTTGTACCTGATGCGGGCATTTGAGCTGCAATTGCTACGCCTTGAGTGAGCCGACGAGAATGGCAGCTTCTTTGACCTCGGGTTAGATCTCCGGCAGGTGTGCTGCTCTTGAAACATTATCGCAAGATCCAAAAAGCGGAACTCTCCTTTTAGTAGAACCTTGGTTTAAAAGCTAGATGGTCACACATGTTGCAGAATAATTCAATAATGCATAACAGATGGGGGCACATTAAGGAATGCAAGACAAGTTCCAAGACGATGGCACTTGTCTCGTGTTTTCTCCTCACTGTTCTATGCCCAGACATCTCACTGCTGCCTTAGGTCAGAGGAGTAGAGAGCAAGTAATTTATCTTTTAATCGGCGCACTCATGACATCTCACCTTTAGAAGAAACATGCACACTGCATGCTGCCTGCTAGCTAAGGATTGTTCAACTGGTGACTGGACAGAAAATAAGCCTAACGTTCAGATAGGAAGATAGCTGTATAGGTTAGAGACCAGATAGGGGTAACTGATATTCTAGTTGGAATTGAGAGAAAGAGGTTGTTGTGTTGCTGAGCTAGGAGTGTTACAAACGAGCAGGCATGCTCGGCCAGCCGAGCTGTGGCAGTGATTGCAAGGAAGATGCAGTTGGGGGTGGCAGAGGATTAGATGGACTGATAAGATTAGGAAATTCACAGGTTGAGTTGACCGACGCGTAGGACAGAGGTAACCAGAGACAATTGGGAGAGGCCTTTCTCTTTTTAGTGAGGTTATATAGGCCGATGATGATAATATTGCACACTGGTGTATTTATGTGTTTTTTCTGTTTCAGACATGTGTGCTTCTTTCTCACCGGGTAACCTGCGGACGAGCAGCGCATACTCTGTACCTTCTCCGGAAGCCACTTACTCTCCGTGGTCAACACCGAGGCCCACACCTGGGGACTTTGCATCCCCCTGGAAAGGCGCAGCATCCAGCAACGCACCAGTTGGGATAGTCACCAAGAGCCAGTGGGGTGCCCCAGATGTGAGAACACCCACAATGCACAGTGAAGCTGACCGCTGGGCGCCCAGTCCTCCGCAGCGTCCCATTGGATGTAATGATACCACGGTGAGTTGTCTTTGTGAGGCCTTGTTGTGGCATAATGGGCTTTTGTGGTAGGTATGGATCCGTTGATCATTAGAGAGCTTTAACCAGTACGTGCACCTATTAGCATTAATTTTTTTATTGGAATACCTCTGGAATAAGGAAATGCAATTTATGACATTTTGTGGTGCTAAAACCATGATGTGATGGAATGATCTTTTGTAGAGTGACATTGCCTACAGGGAAATGCATAGTTATTAGGAAGTTAGCGTTTGGCCACAAAAGAGCTTGCACCGCCAGACAAGAGTGCACAGTACGCAATGTGTTGGAGGTGAGTTGCCATCTATGGGTGTCACAGCTGTCCCCGATTCGTCGTCGGCGCGAAGTCGATCGACGGGGTAGACAAGCTGGTTGGTCGTTCCGTACGCAAGCGAGCACAGTGAAAAGAGTCAGAGTCGGGAGTAAACAAAAAAAACGTTCAAAAGAAATCAAAGTTCAAAAGAAAACAAATGGTGTCATATGCATGGCCGGGCAGCAGCAGCAAGTCCATAAACCGTGGAAGTCGGGGCACAAAGCTTTCCCGAAGAATGCTGGTGGTCCGATCTTGTCGAGGTGGATGCGAATTGCTGAGCTGGGTTTCCCGGGAGTCTAGATTGGACGTCTTCTCTCAAGCAGGTTGAGCTAACTTGAGGCGAACTACCGTGAGCTTCGTTGCAGACGCTGGTTTGACGTCTCGTACGTCAACAAGTTCCTCGGAGTTCCGACATGGCCAGGCGGCCCAGGCGATACTGGACGGCACTAGCCCCCCAACGGCTTCTCAGCAGCGCATAGGTTCAGCTTCTAGACTAATCAGCAGGGCCCAAAACATGTGCTTAAATCCTCTCCTTTCCCTAGTTCCCTAGGTAGGGAAACTGCCGCTATGTAGCGTTCTCCGAATTCAGCTCTCTTAGCTCCCAACAATCTTGGCCGCGCCCTTTCACTATGGACGAAGAACCGCAGATTATCCTCTCTCCCAATGTCAAGGGCCAAGGTCGAGCCCGGTACTACCACGTGGCCGTACATGCACACTTCGGGGTCCATAATCGGCGTGTCGCGTCTGGAATCGAGATGGCAGCCCGAGCGGCCACGATGCTTTTGACGCCCGTAATTCGGCGTGTCGATGTCGAATGCATTATACGCTGCACAGTCAGGAGCCCATGTTTTTGACGCTCGTAATTCGGCGTGTCGTTAATCAGCGTCCAAACCATTCGAAAATATGCCGCTCCGTGACAATGGGCCTGTGAGAATTTGTCTTTCTGTCTCTCGTAGGCACCTGTGCTTTGTTAAACCACCCTCATGTATAGGAAACAAGGCCAGTTCTGAGGTTGACGTGGAGCATGTGCTGTAGCTCGTAAGGGTGTCAGATGTGTGCCACAACTGCACTTTAAAAAAAAATTATGTAATCGTCATCCATTTTAGTTGAATTTCCTTTCTTGAAAACTCGGCGTTCGCTTCTTTCCTGTCAAGAATGTTATGTCACGCTGATAACGCGCATGCCATTTGTGACCAGAAAATACCGGCCGCGCAGCATTAAAGAAAGAAAGGCACGCATGGTAGATGACGATTGTTGTTTGGGGACGAGATAAGCCACAAAGGGTGTAAACTTTCTTTAGATTGTGCCTTATTCATTCAATAATTCTTATTCTAGGAAGAGACTGTACTATTTGATGTTTGGCAGCTTTGCAGCTTTGTAGAGCAGAGCTGAGCAATTGAAGAGGCTTTGGGAGAGGGGTTGGTGCATGTGATATGGTGCCCAAATGGAAATGCTGTGCATGCATGTCTTAACGTTATGGTACACTTAGCTGCTAAGAGGATCTGCAGAAAATTAAGTAAAGCATGGAATGGGGATTAGCTAGTGTTCATTCATGCTTATATTTTAGGCATCTTACACTGGCAAAAAAAATAAAAAAATGAAGCAGACCCTTCGTTTGTAGCACACCTTACCTGGCACGCCAGGTCAGGGGTGCTTGGTTCCTAGAGCTTGTAAAGTAGGCAGCGGAACAGTATTCTTTAATTGGTATGAAATACTTCTGACTGCTGGTAAACATTTGGGAATGCTGGTGATGTTCTCCAGTGCCTTTTCAGTGATTCTGTGAAAACTTATACTTGTATAGAATAAGGCTAATGTCACCAGCTACATAAGTGCTTGTAAAATGGACCTGTAGAGCCTATGCTGCTCTTCTATCACCCATTGCAGCAGCCTAGTGTGGCATTCTAGTGCTGAGCACACAACGGTGGGATTTTTTTCTTGCTGTTGTGGCCACATTGCTCTCAATTCTGTTGTTGCATGCCAGGTGCAACTTCTCTTGTACTTACCCATGCCACTGTACCTCCCTCAAATGAGCTGTGGGGGCCACATTCATTATGTCAATCTTTGCTACAACTACCATAGTGCCTTACGTAGTCATATGCTCAGTTTTTAACTTGAGAAGCACAATGGTTTGACATTGCTGCAATCTCTCATTTTTTACAGAGCAGTGCACTCACCTAAGAAGTACTTTAGGTACAAAAAAAACTTAAATACTTAATTTTAAAATACTTAAATTTCATCGTTGGCACTCTCCACAAACCTGAACAACCACAGTGATAAAAAGGTCAAGCTGTCACACAAAGTAGACGTAATGCTATGGGTGCTTTCTTTCACTCTGTTCATCCCTTCTGATTGCAAGCCACACCTTACATCATGCTTTTATCACCAAGTCTCATAGCTTTGCAATGGAGCTTTCAGTTTCTTGTGTTAAAGGAGGTCTAGTGTTAGATGAATGTTGTACAAGTCTGCCAGCAAGTGGGGGAGAGTTCTGCATTTATGGGGAATTGTTAGTACAGTCAACGACCGATTTTTCGGACGTGCCTTATTTACCCTTTTCGCGGAGCAGTTTGCTCTAGAGGAACGAGAGGGCGCTTTCGGCGACGCGCCATACGCTGCCTCAGTGAATGCACACGAATCCGAAACCATTACTGCTTCTGCCCTGCTACTGTGTTATCAGCTGTCGGAAATGCAACTGGGTTTTCGCTAATGCACTGTGCCCACTTCATGCTGCAAAATGTGTAACGATAAAGGGAAGAAGTGTGTGGTAGTTAGCTGCAAAAATAGTGACTCGCATATTAAGGAATGGAATAAACATGTGTCACCACTGCTACATAAGGACTGCCTGTGTTGCCGGCCCTTCGTGATGCACTGCTTTCCTCGAGGATAAAAAAAGATAATTCATCCACTAGCACTGTATAGCTAACCTCCAAAGAAAGGATTTCAAGACTGGAACGTCGGCACTTAAGAGTGAGTACCGCTCGTTACAAAAGGAAGTAGCACCACTTACTGGCATAGTAAGTTTCTCGCACGTTATCTACACACATCCACCCCAACTCGCACGCAAACTTACGACCACCCTATCGCCAACGTATCAATAATAAGTGAATGGGCGCACACTTGAATCAATGTGCCGAAGCATGAGTGACGGAGACTACACCGACAAGACACAAATGTTGAAAGCTGAACGTTTCGTGACGGTCCACAGAGTAAGCAAGGGATTAGCGATAATACGTCTTTGCTACAAATTAAGCTACCGCAAAGTACAGACCATTTACATTCCAAGCTTTTTGTGCAGCAAGAACAAATCTATCGCAGCAGAGCACACCCACGAGCGATTAGGCTGAAAATAACCAATCAGATAGGGCTGCACTGAGGAACTTTACTGAGTCAGAAACAGGAAAAGCCGCTGCTTCAAAATGTTTGCCAAATAAAGAACGAAGAGCACACTGATCCTGATTCAATTCATAAGCGGAAAGTTTGGACAGCTTGGAATACATTTCTAGCCCCGCTTTTAGTACAAGCACCGTATATGCTGTTTGCACTGTTTGGACAAGGCGTAATGAGCTCTGAAAGCACTTAAATGTCCTCTAAAGCGGTGAGCAAAGCTTCGTATCGTCCACACAGTCACTGCCTACGATATGCGTCGAAACGGAGGTTTGCTGCACCGCACCGGCGTCACGCGCTTGTATTGTTAACACGGAGACAACGGGGGCAGCTGAGGCAAGCAATGGACGCGTCACCACGTGATCAAACATGGCAGCGCCCACGATAGCGCCGAGAAAAGGGTGAATAATTCGAACACCTTGTGCCACATGCCCCATAGAGCCAATGTATAAGGACGTCTGAAATATCAGTGCCAGATTTTTCGGACTTTTTGCCATGAGCGCCGGTCCGAAATGGCATTAACTAAAGCCACCACCGCCACCATTTGGATTATCTGGCAGCCATGGTGGTCGTTAGGCCTAACTGCTGCAGTGGCGTGTTTTTCCTTAAAGGATTTGCTGCTGTCAGCAATGGCGTCGTCATCTCACCGATGGCATCGAAGCGCAGAAAGTACGGCAAGGATCTAAAGTGTTGAATAATGTCAGTTCTCGAAAGTCAGCTTCGCCTCAATACAGCATAGTTAAGCGGTCAAGCATACATAATGTATTGTGGTGAAGCATATCAAGAGTGCACAGTGACCACTGTCACTGGACATAAAGTGTCTTCCTTAATTACATACACGTGCACCCACCCCACCGTCTCCTGTCACTGTATGAGCATCGAGACACCTAATAATTGGACTGGAAGGCCTTTAAAACTATTTGATGTGGCTGTGGTGATTTGAGCCTTTGAGGGCCGTTAAAGGCATGCATTTGTTTTTTCGGGCTATGGGCTGCCCGATTTTTCATTCGTTTTCATGGTCCCTAGGGAGTTTAAAAAATCAGACGTTGACTGTATACACGATGGAGAACACTGCAGTGGTGCGAACAGGGTGTTGCAAGGGAAGCATCTCAGCCCCAGGGGGTAGCATCGGCCCAGTGACCAGGAGCACGACCAGGTCAATCACCGAAGAGAGTCGGGCAGAGTCGGGTCAACGTAAAGTGAAAACTGGATATTTATTTTCATGAACAGGTCAAGAGTGGTCAGCTCTAAAAGATGTTCAAGAAACGAAGGCCCTCAGCTGACAGATATGCCATCTTTTATGCTCTCTAGAGAAGTCTCTCACCCCCTCTGGAAAGGAAAACCACAGTCAGCCAAAGCCAACACCACCTAGACGCACTCTTATCTATGACGTCATGCTACCTGGCCCGAAATTTCCATTGCCAAGGCTGGCGTGACGAAAGCGCGGTGACGTCGAAATCACTGTTGCTTACACGGGAGCATCCCCATTAGATTCTATGGCAGTTGGGCCAGGTGGTATGACGTCATGATCGGAGTGCGTAGGCCTTGTGCTATCTAGGTGGTGTTGCCAAAGCACACATGCTCAATTCTTCATGTCTGGGCTAGCAGCAATCTCGGTGGCACTTTTCCTTTATCATGCATTGTAAGCTTCACTACCCCACACACTCTGCAAACTTATTCTGTGGCACGCATCCGAGAGCAGGGAGAGGGTCCTGCACTTGGCACAAGAACTCGTGCCCAGATGCCTTAGTGCACAGGCACATTCATTCAAATGTGTCACTGGAAACTTGTGTCTTTTGGTATTTTGAAGGGCCCAAATTGTCTTCAATGTTTGAGCGATATGTTTGCCGCTCACTTGGTTTTGGTTTTGTATAACAACTACTTGTCCCAGACGTGAGCCGATTATCAGAGGTAGAGGAATGAATTCCCCACTCTTTTCCTTGCTCTCTTTTTCTCTCTCTGCTTTCATTGCTGCAGCGAGTGAAGAGAAGCTCAGTAGAAAAGGTGAGTCACATAAAAGAATGTAGAGGCAGTCATTTTGAGAGCATTTGCTCACACATTTATTTTGTATAGCCTGTGGTAATAGTAGTCACTTTCTGTGGGGTCAGGCCACATTATTACCACAGTCGAACTTCGATATAATGAAAGGGGATATAATAAATTATAGAATATAACAAAGTAACTTTGAAGTTTGGTTGGTCATGCTTATTTCAATAAGGATTCTCCTGCTATAGTAAAACTGAAATTGTGGGATTCGGCGTGGTGTCAGCTACAGCAAAGCAAATTTTTGTTTGCACATGACTCAGTATAGCTAGGTATTCTGTTAGCAAAAATGTCTAGTGCAGTTTTCAACCGATTTCTGGGATGCAGGAATTTTCAGACCTGTGCTATTATTTGTACTTCACACAGCACTGCCACCTGCCCTTAGATCCAGTCAGTGTACGGGCAACCAGCGCTGAAACTTGGCTTGCCAACAGCAGCACCATAACACATAGCCTAGTGGGCTGAGGAAACTCGTTTTCGTGTAACATGCTGCAGTTTCGTATTGGCAAATTTAGCACTTATCTTGAGGCCTATGTGTCCAGCTTGTGACCTGACAGCGAACCGGCGTGCTAGAGTGTAGGAGTGCATGTACTTCTCGAAACCTGCATGTCCATGGATATAGCTTGGCCAGATGCATTGGGCATTCGCAAGCACTGGCACAAGTGTGCATCCCTCATCATTCAAGATATCATACCATTTTCATGGCCTCCCTGCCGGTTGGCAGCAGCATATTTTAGTAGGATACTAAAACTGCCGTAGCGAATCCTGGTCAGTGCTGGTTCCCTACAATGGCAAGAGAAATTTTGAATGCTGCATGATGTGCTGGTCAATTTTTCGGACATGATCAGGGTGTGTCAGCGACCTGGAAAAGTCGGGGAAACTTTAAGCACCTGAAAAAATCGCAGAATTATCAGGGAACTTCTTCTTTTACCTAGGGGAGTCATGGAAAATAGCCAAGGAAATTGAAGTTTCTAATTTCCAAAGGCCAGCTGCACCGCAAAACATTTGTTTAACCAAAATATTGCGCTCGTGTCATGATTGACCTGGGGTAGAAATTAGACAAGTAATTATAAAACATGAAATAATTAACTTTCAACTGAAGGATTCAGACATATAATCCTTAAACAAGGCATTCGAGGAATGTTCATAACCGGTTAGAGATTTGCAAACAGCTGATGCAACTAATTTGTGCTGAGTAATGAATTGCCGCAAATTCACCTGGAAAATTGAAATTAAATTGCCAAAGAAAGCAACTGTCACGTCCTTCGTAGGTGCACCTGATTGACGTGACTGTTTACGCCTCACCGTTGGGCGAGCATGAAGCAAGCATCCTTATAAAGCCGTAGTCTCGCTAGCTTGATGCTCACCCAACTCAACTTCACTGCACGTGCTCACCTCTCTTTTTCATTTTTGTTATTGCAGCCATAACTAGCATTTTAAATGAAAAGGCAGGAATATTGTTGCCTTTACAAGAAATTTACAAGGCCTTTTAAAAATTGCTGCGTCCGTCATCTCCAGAGTTATGTAGCTATCACGGCTATTAGATCTTAATCCTGGCTGAAATAAGTATGTCAGCATGATTCCTACGTTTCGATAATGCCCCCTGTCACATGCAGCAAAGACAGTCTGTTCAACCTTTTTCTTCTTCTATTTCTCTTTCTCCTCTCCCTCCCTCTTTCCCTCCCTCCCTCCCTCCCTCCCTCATTCCCTCCCTCTCTCTCTCGTCAGTTCATGCGAATCACAAGTCAAAGGCTGATGGGTTCAGGACATTAAACCCCATGAATCAAATTGTATAACATTAATCATGAGGCGGTTGCATGGTGTCATTTTTTCAAGAATGCTCTCACTATGAGCCTTATTAATATGCGATGAACCCTGGTCCATTCAGGTATCCGCGTAATAAATCTGAACGACAGCGCTGGAAGAAATCTGTCCAGCTAAGAAAAGCCCATATGCACAATTTTTGTCTTCCTCATCGCATTGTACAGTGGCCACTAGAGCGATGGATAAGAAGGGATTCAATGGAAAATGAGTTGCAGAGTACGGGATGGCTAGTAATGTGCCTTTTATGGGACCGTCACCAAGTTTGGCATTACAAATTGGGAAGCACCGCGCGGTGCATAATCACCTTGTCATGATCACAGCTGCAAAGTATTTTACACTGAGCTATGCTGTGAAATAATAAACAGAAAATTCAAAGAAAAGCCCTCATGCCTCCAAGAGGCTCTCAGCAGAGATGATTTTGTGCGCATAACGTCTTCTTTGCTGCCATATCATCATCATATCATCATACTATTGTTCAAAAAGTGCTCAAAATTGATCTGCTATGTACTTAAAATTATTAGTCGCTGTTTCTTTTCGTCTTCTCTCTTTTTGCTTTGGTCATTCAATGTCCTCTGCAAAAGTCGTGGAAAACGTGGAAAAGTCAGGGAATTCGAAAAACGGAATTCACTAGCAGCGCTGGTTAGGCCTAGTGGCTTAGACAATATGGCTGGGGCAAAAATTTGCAGGCAATAGCTGCCGACAAGTTGTCGCAGGACACTCATTGTCACTATGCCTGTACCAGCAGATCTCATCAACGATTGAGTGTGAGATCACATGCAAAGGCCAGACTGACAGCTGTAGCAGTGGAATTATGGTTCACATGCGCTGTCCTCTATGTCCGAAAGATTGGTCGGGGACTGTACTATCGTGCTCAGTATGAGCTGCAATGCAAAAGCATGTGGCAAACCACTCGCACATTGTAGCTCATACTGATAGTGCTTAGCCAGAGCAACTTTAATTTTGACCAGCAGCTTGGCTTGTTTAGACTGCCAGCTGCAGTCCAAACAAGCCAAGCTGCTGGTTTGCTGACACTTCTGCTGGTTTGCTGATACGAGATCGTTTGCTGGCACTTCAGAGACACCACGTTTGCATTTGTTTCATACAGACCTGATAGCAAGATTTTTTTTTTTTTGACAATATTGACGTGTATATATGCCACATACACCGAGGCGATTTTCGTGTCAGATGCGACTTCGTTATAACGAGGTTTAACTGTTGCACACTTCTTCATTTCTCAAGGCCTTAGGAAACCTTATTTTTTATTTGCTGATACAGTGCACCTTGGACCTTTTGCTGCTCCATGTCAGCACCTTGGTTGGTCATCATTTCAGTATTTCCATTTATTTTTCGGTCTATTTATTTCATTGTTACTTTTCCTCTTAAATTGTGAATTTTCTCAAATGTCCATGTGCCCGATAAGTTGTAATAGTGATGTTTCTACAAATTTTGTGGTCTTTTTATTTATTTTTTTTTTCCACAATTTCACTGGCATCAGGTTGAAAATCTGAAAACGTTAAACACTATATGTTTTCCATGTCTGCATTTCAGCCCCATTTATGGGAACAGGCACCAACACCACCAGCCCCAGCTGTTGCATTGCCATCTGTGTGGGGCTCTAGCTGGTGGAGCAGCGCCTCTGTAACGTTGCCTTCTGGAACACCGCGGTCACCTGGAAGCTTGCCTCAGGGGGACACATCACCCACCGAATCCATGGCTAATGTGGTGTCATCTATAGGATTGGACTCGCCAGACGCCAACTTAGAACCAGCAGCATCCTTTGAACAGGTGAGTGATAGCCCTGCTACTTTTAACCAGATGAAGTATTATAGCTTGACCAATTCGCATCTCCCTAATATGTTTTCCCAGTTCAAATGGCACTGAAGCCCATCCCACCCAACATCAACAGCACATTTGTGTAATCTGTTCCCTGGCTTTAGGTATTCCTGTCATCCTGTGAAAGCGTGTGCAGAAATTGTTGACGATGATTGTCAGTGTAAGCGAATAGCCGAATGCTTCTCAAAAGCTGTTTCCTTGATTAAAATATGATGCACTTGATGCCGTATATGTGCTGCAGTGAGGGTACTTAAGTAGCATTTGTTGTTTCATTACATAATTTCGTAGAGAACAGAGCCGTTAACCAGCACATCTGCAGCGGTAGTATAGATGGACAACACTAAAATCTGCAAGAGCTGTAACACATTAGAACCTCGTTGATAAGATCCTGTTGCATTTGGTTTCCCGATGCCAACGTTCACAATCGAGAACACCAAAAATGACCGAGTAGAGTTTTAATTTTTTAGTGGTTCATATGTTCCCGGAAAACAAGATCTTTCATCAGTGAAGTTCAGTACGTTGCCAAAATGCGATGTTATAATACAGGGTATGTCCAAAAAGTAATTTCAGTGAGTCGATTAAAAATAAATTATTGGTCTGATCGGTACAACACATTAAAAGGTTTCAAAATAAACTCCTCCTGCGTCGATAAATCGCTTCCAGCAAGATTTCCAGGCATTGAAGCATGGTAGGCCTCCTCCAGAATGTTATTTACAGCCTTGGTGCTAGCCTGTTTGTCTTGGTCAACTTTCCCGAAATGATGTCCTTTCATGGGAGTTTTCAAGCGCACAAACAAAGACAAGTTTGGGGGAGCCACGTCATGACTGTAGGGCGGCTGGGGAACCATTGGCACCTTTAGAACGGCCAGGAAGCGGGTTATGAGGAAGGCGGTGGGGGCTGGCGCTTTGTCATTGTGAAGTTTCCAATCACCCCCGATTTCAGGACGGGCGCGATGAACCCATCGTTTGGGTCTCTTGAGCACTTCCGTGTAGAATTTGGCATCGACGGTTGTGCAAAGTGGCACAAACTCATGGTGGACGAGCCTTCCTGATGTCAAAGAACACAATGAGCATGGTCTTGACCTTTGACTTGCTCATTCTGGCCTTCTTGGAGCGAGGGGATACCAAGCTGTGCCACTCGGCACTTTGCCTTTTAGTTATGGGGTCGTATTCAAACAACCAAGACTCGTCACCTGTGGTGACATTGTCTAAAAAGTGAGGGTCACTTTCGCACTAGTCCCAAAGTTACTGAAACGTTTCAACTCTGCACGATTTTTGGTCGTCTGTTAACACTTTGGGCATAATCTTCGCGAAAACTTTTTGCATATGCAAATTATTCATCACAATCGCGTGAACGCTACTGCTTGGAATGTTTACTGTCTGTGCCGCTAAATGGACACGCAGACGACGGTCTGAGTACAAATATTTTCTCACACGCGTCACATTTTCGTCGGTGATGGTCGTTGATGGCCGTCCAGCACAGGCTTCATTGCTGACCTTTTCACGACCTTCTAAAAAGGTCTTGTGCCACCGGTAGAATAGACGTTCTGACAATCAATTATCACCAAAGGCTGTCTTTATCACAGGAGAAGTTTCCACTGCGGACTTGCCGAGTTTCACACAAAACTTGATGGCAATCCTTTTTTCCAACGAGCGCTACAGTATGGGTTGCATGGGAAATGAAAACAAGCTTCACGGAAAAGCCTGTCCTGAATTTGCAATGCCGACAAATGCGTTCTTGTACTTTGCGCCAGCTGTGCCGGCTGCCGGTGTTGTCGCGCGCACCGTATCTTGAAAGCGATCTCCACACGGCTCTGACCTTTGTATGCGCTGTGCTTACGCCGCTCAGTTTCCGTTAAAGGGATAGACCGCACGAATCTTCGCTCACTATGGCGGCCGCGCTTCCTCACGCGTGCGTGGGGAAAAGCACAAAAGGAAAAGAACAAAAGCGCCACCGCTTCAAACTCTTCGCCGCCAGTCGCGGCCTCCACACCAAAAGAGAAAGGGAGAAAGCGAGTGACTGCGCGCTGTTCTCTTTCGCGGCCGTCGGTCGGGCGGCGTTTATTCGTATCAATCGATGCAGGTTGAAAATCGATTCATAACAACCATTCTCTAGCACGTTGCAAAGTAATGGGGCTCAACCGGGACCACAGAAAAATTCGTATCATCGAGATTCCACTGTATATAGCCGCCTGCTGCGGCAGCTTCACTGCAATACTCACCCGCCCGTCTCACATGAACACGCCGGCGTGCACTCAGTTTTTTATTTAGGTACCAGCAAATCTCCTCTGGGGTCGTCGCACGCCGCATTCACAGCTATCGCCACCAAACCTATTTGTGATAAGCACCTTCACCTATCTGTTTCAAAGCACCTGGTGCCATTGGAAGCGTGCTTCATGCTTTTAATAGGCGATAACCCAAATGCGCCACGTCCCCTGCTGCAGGCAGGTGGCACGAAGGGAGCGTCATGTTTCGCTTTTGCGACATCGTATTCCGTTGCCCACCAGCAAGATTTCGTTTGGTTTCCAGTCCCCGTCTTTGAACAATATGCAATAACGACAAAGCGCGTCTCTGGCCGCTCAAGCTCCTCCAGCTCGACGCATGTAGGCAGCTTGTATGGCAACAACGATTCTCACCGAGTGGGCACGTCAAAATACCCTCCAAAATGTCTCATCCTAAGAAACTGCTGGCCCATTCTGAATTCGAGGAGCACAAATGTGAGCTTGCCAAAGTTGCTTGTTCGCTCGGTCGTTTGGGCTATTTGCTTACACTGACAATCATTGTCGGTGATTTCTCTTTTTTTTCTTTTTTGTAGGAAGTCGCTTTTTGCGTTATACTATTATATTCATGGTATATTAATGCAAATAAGGTAATCATAATCATAGGAGCAGCAGTTATAATAAAAAAATGTTGGTAGTGACAAGCTTGTACTTGTCTTTCTTTCAGCTAAATCCAACCAGTCTGGGCACAGCGCTGTCACACAGCATTTGGACACAGCAGCAGCCGACTGGTATTTCTCGCCCATGGAATTACAGTCTGTTCCAGGACAACGCAACCATGCCAGTGGGCCATCCCCCAGTGGGAAACAGCGGCAGCTCCATCAAGGGTCCGCACGCCCCATTGGGGTGGCAGGACAAGGAATCCTTCTGAACAGCGAGAATGCCCACCGCTCCCAGTGCACACACACACACCTCCCAGCAATATTTCTACAAACTGTCAACTTATTTGTGTTCTGCTCACTCCCTGTTTGTTTGTTTATTTGTGTGTTTCCTCTCAGCTGGACAACTGACCATTGCCAAATCGCAATGAATGCCTTGAGACTGGGCAATGTCGCACAATGCCAGAACATTGTTTTAGCGGCTGGCATGATTCTATGATGCAAGCTCGCCATTATATTGGCATCACGGCTGCGTACTTGATGCCTTGTAGAAATGCTTCACTTAGTGGGCATTACATGAAAGTTTTCAAAAACTGCACCATGCTGTCTTCGCACATGAATTCCAGTTGGTCCTAACCACCCTTGAGTGAAGAAATGGTTGCTGTTTGTAGATGTTGCCATACGTGCTCTGACTGGTGTAGGAAGGACAGTATGTGAAAAAGCATTGGAACCTGTGTGCAAGGTGTCGAAGTAAATATTGTTGGTAGCATGTGACTAGCATGCCCTATTTTTTACACCTTCAACTAGAGGCTTGTGTTGTTTTCTCAGCTGTGTTTTTAATGCGAAGCACCACGACAAGGTATGAAGATCAACACCAAACTAGTTACCTGTGCCAGCGGCCAAACATCTTTACTTGTTCAATCCAATCAACTCGTGCTTTTTGCTGCATCAAATCTGAGCACAGTGAGCCATCACACATCTATTTTTGTGGCACTCATAGTGTGTAGGAAGCAGTGAGGCAAGGAAGATATTTGTGGTAGTTGGTATACTTGCTTTTCATGAAATGTAACATTCTCATGGCTTTGAATTGAACTTATCAAGGCATTTTTCTTTCCTACTTGATAGTGTGTTCTTTTCTTTCATTCTACGCCCATTGAAACCATGCATACTGAAACTAGAAATTACCATTGGGTTATTTGGTGTGTAGCTTTAAATTCAGGAGATATTACTAAACAGAAAGGTGCGAGAGAACAGGAGAGCTGCTGTGCTGGTACGCATTGTAATACCTCTCCTGTCATTCTTGACTTTGTACCTTTTGCACAGCTTGGTGAATTCATCTTGTTAAAGACTTCTGATTTTTCAATTAACTAATACATGCTTGTTAAATCTATTTGATTGCAGGCATTAAGGAAACTGCTTTGTCGGTGGATACAACTGATGTGCTGCTACTGAATAGTGTGGTTCACTAGGAAGAGAAACACAAGAATGTACAGCTAGTGTTTTCCAGCAGGACCGCCTTCAATGAAAGATTTGCTCTAACTGTAGCACAGAAGTGAAGTCACTTTTTTTTTCTTTCTTTCTTTTTGCCCCAAGGAAGAAAAACTTGTTTTTAATCTATAACATTTAATTTAGAGACACTGGCAGAAGACAAGCCAAGACTCTGGCTCATGCATGGTGCACGTGTGTGTACCATTTTTATGTGGATTACAGCCTGCTCTTTACAGGTGCCGTACGCTCATGTGTTTTTTATGATAGTGGACCATGCCACACACTAAAGCAGCACAGTGTTAAATTCTGCTGTAAAAAAAAAGAAAAAATACCATATTACATAATGTGATGTGTGAGCTGGCTAATCTGTTCTGTGAAGTTCATTTGCATGTTTCAACTTGGGCTTGCCTTATGAGGATTTCATGTGTAGCGATACAGTGGCTAAATTTAATGCTAAAGTTTTCATCCAACATTCTGCGCACAATTGTCCTTGTAGCTCGCTGGTGTTGATTATCTAATTCATTGATAAATACTGCGAGTAAGAGTTGTGGGCCTACTCAAAAATGGCTGGCTGAGATAAGACTCTTGTTCATGTACTGTATCTGGGTTTGGTGGGAGAGTGCGAGGTTCAGGAAATAAGCTGTTGTGCACGTACTGCTCCCATTAAACCAGAAGTCTTGCATGGCATTTAGTACATGGACCTACATGTTCTGCAGGTTTACCCCGTATGCTTGCATTTTAATATCCTGAAATTAACTCTTTTATTTTTTCTTCTTTTGTGGTCAAGTGGATACCTCATTGTTGCCTAGTCAGGGTTTGCAAAGTTTTAGTGATAAAGTGGCTGCTGCAACGAGCCCTGGTGCACAAAGCACTTGCGGAGTGCAGTTCCTGTTGCGGAGATGCACCTTTTATCCTTTTAGCAGTAGAGCGGTATCACCGGTGCACCGTGTTTTTGGCGCCAGCGTTGTAATATATTGGCTCTGTTCTGTGCACTCTTTTAAGGCTCTTCTAGGACAGCAAATTGTATCTTTATAAAATTGAGGGAGGTTTACAACTCGGGCATTGTGAGAAATATATTTTAAGGTGCATTGTTGCTCACATTGTTCTGCCATCCTTACCCATTGTAAGCACCCCCCGAGAGAAAGACCCGAGATTAGTGTTTGATTCAGTAATGCCTTGCCTGTGGAATGATCTCCTGCGACCTCCTCTTGACAAAATTGATAATTGACAAAAGAAGGGGGGTTGGCTGTGATTTACTGCTTATGAAAAAAATTTCATGTTTCATGTGTAGACCGGTGGACGTTGCATTCTGCGAAGTTGTTTTAATTGCTTTCTGTAACAGATTAATTTATTTTTATTGTTTGAATCATTTACATTGTTACAGCTTCTGCCAAAGTAGTGTGCAGAGTCATGTTTTATCATCATTCTTCAGAAAGATATTGGATTTTTGTGTAGTAAGTGAATACGTAAAAAAAAAATAATAATAATTGAAGGAGCAGATACTGTGTGTTAGTGTTGCACCTTTAGCAGTGTGTGCTCAAACACACTGAGGCTCTTTAGCCTTGTTGTAAAGCACTGCCAGAACAGCTGTTTTTTGTTGACGTTGCAAGAAACGTGGCTTGCACAGCACGCCGTAGAGTTTTCCTACTTAACTATTTTCCTTTGTTCTCTGTGTAGCGGTGGGCTTGTGATGAGACGAGTGCAGACCCTTCGTGTTGGCATCTTTTTTTTTTTTTTTTTTTTTTCCCCTGTGCTGGAGTGATGGATTGATGTGTGCTTAATGCTGTGTTAGAGCAAATGTGCCCTGTTCCCATGTTAAAAAAGAAAAAAAAAAGACTATAGCAGAAAGAAGTACCACACCTGTTTGGCTGCTGCAGTTGCCTAACATGGTCAACACTGCCGCCTGCTGTGCTGTTGTCAGTTCAATGTTTGCAGAGTTCCTTAAAAAAAAAGGAATTTCTATTGGAGCTTCGTTATCGGCTCATCAAAATAAAGAGAGTCCAACACCAGTTTTCGTTGTTTTTATTTTGCTACTTCAGGGTTATTGCATGCACTTATTAGTATGTTACACATTTTTACAGCAAAGCTGTTTGAGGGGAGTTCTACGACGGTTGTCATGCAGCACTGATGAAGGTCAGCATTAGTCAAAGCGGACAGCAGCTTTTTGGAAGCCGATGGCATGGTCAGTATCAAATGTCTATCAAAGAAGATATAGCAATGCAGACTGCACCAAAGCAGCTGTATGACCACAGCTTTGGTGAGAACTTGCAGCCAGACACAGACGTCTGTGGCTAGACTTATATTATCTGCAACAGGCTATTTTTTAAAATTCTATAAAACTTAAAAATGGTCACCCTGTATATTCTAGTTGCGATCACCTTAGAGTGTTAAAGGCACACTTTTGGAAACTTAACTGGAGTGCTAATTTATTTCGTAGCACATTTGAAGGCCACATCTCGAAATTAAGTAGTAATACTAGTCTTGTAATTTTTGCTTAACGTGACATCTCTACTCCTTGGCTTCAATTTTGCAATTGAAACATGCCCTACGTTCAGTAATTAATGTTTAGACATTTCGGTGATAAGCTAAATTATTGTAAAAATTTCCTTTTGCTGCTAATGTCCGTCTAGCCACATAGCTTTTAAAAGAAAATGTTACACAAAAGAACACTTAGTGTAGTGGCCGAATAATCCAACCATGCTGTTTGCCTAACCAAATCGTTTTCCTGCATCACAGCATGGCCTATTGGATGCGAGGGTCACCACTGGAAACACCGGCGCTGCAATCGTTCTTGCGTTGAAAGTTGGATGACGTGACATTGATTTGCCGCGGCGAGAGAGCGCGTTGTCTCTCGATTTAGGACGTTTATTTTGATCGATAGTAAAGCGGTGGCCCTTGTGAATGAATAGCATCGACTGTTGTATAGAACAGAAAAAAGCTTGCTCGGTACCTTCTGAACGCTTTTTGTACGCTCATCGTGGAATATATATCCAGCAAAGACGGGGACTTGTTATAGAGCGCAGCTCTTGGGCGCCTGTTCCTGTGTCGGCGTAACCAAGCGAACGAGCGTAGCGGGGGATGAAAGAAGAGGCGAGAGCGAAGGGGGCGCAAAGAGGGAGGTGCAGCGGAACCATGAGGCGGAAAGCGGAGGAGGGTATGGCGAAAGCGTAGTGCGGCGACAATGCTACGAGATGGCGTCATAGTAGCACGCGTCGACTGGGAGGTTTGCCTGCGGCGGCTACTGCGAATCGCGCCTACGTGTCAACCACGCGCTGGCTCTCGCGATCTCCAGATTAGCTAAAGTAGGTTCCAGTGACTAAGATTAGCGAGGCAGTCGCGCCACACTTCGCTCCGTTTGCAACGTGCCGCACACGAGAAAGATCGTCTGCGCCAGCCAATATATCGCCAAATAAAAACATGTATACAGCTGCGCTCAAATTTCGCATTAGGTAGTATCGAAATGGTCGGTGAATTATTTTTTTCATTGGTCATTGTTCGCTTAGAATGCAGCGACAAGACCTGCTCTATGCAAAAATAAAATATGTATAGTCATATTTTTTGGACAACCCAAATGGGTTGGAGATCAATCCTGGAAATCTTGTTATAATATAATTAAGTTATATGTTGTCAAAGCTAGGTTGTCAGCGTTCAAGACGCGGCCGGGCTACATTTGGTGATAACGTTTGCACCGCAGTGGGAAAAAAGAAAAGTATTTGACTCGCTTTTAAACATATTTTCCATCAGCAGTACAAAAAAAAAAAGTGTTATGACTACTACATGATGCAAATTATTAGATAAAAAAATAACAGTCACAGTTACAATGATTGTGATAGCAAATTATTAGACAGCTATACGGAGGTTAGTCATTTTATCGGCTGCATAAACTGCCGTAAGCATTCGCTTACATCTCGCTCGATGGCTGCGGACAGGCGTGCTGTCCGAACACTGGTGTGATGAAGAGCAGCAGCAGTGGCAAGCGAATTCCCCTAGCTGCCTCTCGTTTCAGCGAGAACACAGCCACTAGTGAAGCCATCATCTATGTCAGTGGCTTCGTGGCTGTCAATGGCTACGTCAGCCCACCTAGCTGACATGTCCATTTCATTGGCTGCTGATGTCCTTATTGTCTGTGGTGTGCGACTTCTGCTAAAGCGCACCCCAGCCCAGCCAATCAGAACTTCAACAGCAGACGAAATGAACATGTCCACTAGGTGGAGTCTTATAGAATACCTGCTCTGGTCCACTAGCCTTCGAACCCACGGCAGACTGCATAGGACGCGCGCGACTGCACTCAGCTGCCACAGCTGGAGTAGAAGTGGAGATCGATGCGCACTAACCTGCGCGCACATCTCCCCGCTCCGTCCTTTGCACGCAAGAGAAGCCGGCGCGCACCCTCCCTGCCTTGCGAGCTACCATCCTTCACAGCTCACCCTCACAAGCTTTCGCTCATATACAGCGCGCAGTATAACCACTCTTGGACTTTATGTACGGAACATCACGGCGATGCCGACAGCGAAAATTTGCCTAGCTGGAGTCTCCATATATCTGCTATTGCAATAAAAAAGTTTGTCTTTGATTAGCAGCGTGACGATCTACATGGGAAGTGAGAGAAGCAAGGCCCCAAATTCGCCGTAGAGCCAAATAAGAGTGCCCTGGAACTATTGTCACTTGTGAGACAAGTGTTGGGTCGCACACCAAAGTCTGAAGTGAACAGGTGTACCCCAGAAGGCGTTGACAGTCCTCTTATGATGCAAAAAGCAAAGGGGCTGCCAAGTCTCGTCATATTCAAAGTTGGTGTCGGTAGGCGATTGCCTGTGGTCTCGCATCGCCCGTTTGTGTACACCCACCAGATCCTGCAGGCAAGGGGCGAGCGCAGTTGACAAGGCGACGTTTTGTTGTTGTACCGAACGAACCAGTAGTGCCTGGAAGGATGTTTTTGGCGATGAGAGTGGACCGAGGGTAGCCACTGTACCGAGGGTAGCCGCGTCTCAATTATCTATTTCGAACCGCCTCAGCTCCTTCGTCTGCGCTCATGGCATGCCAAAAATCAAAAATCCTGCAGTCGCGTGACCGAAAATTCGATCAGCGAGCGACTGACCCAAATCAGTCGCTTTCCGACCAAAGCGACTATTGAAACCGGTCGCATTGCGATCAACTTGATCGCCAGCGTGAATGCCAGAATGCCCCCTAGCCATAGCGTAATATAAAGTGAGAAACTCTATGGCCCCAGCCCTATGATCATCCTATGATTTACGCTCTAATTTACGCTGCACTGTATTTACGCGCCTCCGGCCTTGGCGGAAAACGTGGAGGGGATTTGATGATGATGATGATGATCCACAGTACAAATGGCACATACCAACTTTCTAGAGGAGGCGTTGCACATACCCACCGTGGGGGATCGGCCAAGAATTGGGCGGTTTGGAGAATTTAACGAGCCAACGCCTTCCTAGAGGAGGCGTTGACCGAACTTACCCCATATTTGTCTTTACTAGCGCCAGAAAATACTTTTTGTCATTTGCCGCCTAGACCACAGATGACTACACACTAGATGATGATAATAATGGTTAAGGTTAAGGCAGTTAAGGCATATTGTTTCTTCATTAACTTCAATGTGATAGGGGCTTTACAATGTGAACGTTCATCGCGTTCTCTAGCGGAGGTTTACGCACAACTCTCGCTGAAATCACGGAGGCCACGTTCGAAGTCGAGGGCGGCGAAGGCGGCTCGTGAGATGACGCGCATTTGATGTTGTTTGCTGCTCGCGTGGCGCGCGATCATCTGAGGAGCCTCCGATTTGGCCCTATGCCACCCGGCCTTCTGTTAGCGGAGCTATCTGATATAATCTGCTGTGTAAAGAGCGTGTATATATAGCAGTCGGGGGAAGCGCCGATCAGCCTTACCAGGTGAGACCACATGTCCCCTGGAAACTAGGCCGTACGAAGGTGTTTTCGAAAGCCTGTAGCCGAGCCCATTGCTTTGTAGCAAAGAAAAACGCATTGCCAGGTTTTACTAATACGTACTTTTCTTTTGGCTCTAGCATACCTAAAGCTTATCATGGCACAGCAGTACGCGACGCCTAGCAGTGCAGTCGGCGGGCTTCTGGAAACTCTCAGGACCAACCATGACGAGGCCTTCCTGTACGTGTCCCAAGGCCTCAGCTACGAAGAACAAGGCGAGAACGCCCTTGCCATCGAGATGTACTACAAGGGGCTCGAAAAGTTGGCCAATGGCTTGAACCTCAACTGCGAGCGCCCGGGTTGCAATGGTCCGGAGTGGGAGAAGGCGCGCACCATGCAGCGGAAGATGCGGCACATCAAGGACGAAGTCGAGTTTCGGCTTATGGCCATCGAAGCAGCCGGCGGAGCACCTCTTTACGCCGACAGGCCACCGACCTACGACGAGGCGACGAGTGCGGATACTGCCCGCCCCCCGCGAAGGGAAGCAGAGGAGCTCTTTTGCATCGAGTCTGGTGTTCAGGTAGGATGAAGCGGGCCTTTAAACTGAAGACCGTGGCTAGATCGCAAATACGAATTAACGAAATGTCCGATGAATCGAAATCTGTGATGCTTTCTGCAAAACCTGCGACAGGACACAAGGGAAAGTGGAACAAGGAAGGGATTGTATTTCCCAGATGGAAGAATATATACTCGAATTATGAGCATAAATTTACGAACTATTGCACATTGCTCACTTAGTAGCAGCGTTGCTTCTACTAGGGACTGTCAGTGTTTGAACAGCTGGTAGTGTAGTACTAGATTGTGCGAAATGTTTGACTGAATTGGACAAATAGACATTTTCGAACATCAAATCCCCCCCCCCCCCCCCAAAAAAAAAAAAAGAAAAAGCTGTTGAAGCGAAGCAATAGCAATAGCAATACTGCGCTTAAACCCCTCGGATACCCACCACGGTGGCACAGTTAGCTAAGGCGTTGCGCTGCTGAGCACGAGCTCTAAAGATCGAATCCTGGCCGCGGCGGCCGCATTTCGATGGAGGGGAAATGCAAAGACGCCCGTGTGCTTGCATTGTAGTGCACGTTAAAGAACCCCAGTTGGTCAAAATTAATCGGGAGCCCTCCACTACCGCGTGCCTCATAATCATGACTGGTTTGGGCATATAAAACCCCAGAAAGAAGAAAAAGAAACCCCTCTGACAGTGTTCCAACTACGTGCGGGTGCGCCAAAATTTCTTGCACCCTTGAAAGCTTTATTAAAGATGTAACGGCGCACACAGACGGGGAGCAAGTGAAGAAACAATAGTACACAGCGCTACGAAGAATTTGAGGAATTCTTTCCTCAAATCGTGTTTTCATTTGGCAAAGAGCAGTTTTTTTGCTCAGGTTGCCCGCCTGGTGTCGGCTGGCTACCCACTTCTTCTTCTTATATCAGTGGCCCGTGGCTTGCTCAGAGAAATAAAGCGGGGTGACGAGGACAGACAGCTGATAAAGAAAAAGAAAGAAAGGTTCGTAGGGGGGGTGATGCCCTACATGCACAGAATCGCACACAATCTCAATGAAATAGGCATGCGCGCTGGTGTAGATGTTATCTTCTCGGCCCCCAGCAAACTTTCAAAAATTTGTTCTATGGTTAATCCTGATGCCAGAAAGAAAGCAGGCTGCACAATAAAACAAAGAGAGCAGTTGGTTAATTGCGAGGAAGGCGTAATTTACTCTCCCCTTGGGCTGCGGGAAAAGGTATATCGGCTAGTCGGGTAGGTGTGTGAACTACAGGCTTAGGGAACACAAGAATCTGGTTGGAAAGACTGTCGTTTCAGGCCACCTGTCAATGCACTGTAGAAGTTGTGATTGTGAACTGGTCTATGGGGAGTGTTCAGTGATTAAGAAAGAGAAGGACAAGCTGATACGTGAAGTGATAGAAGCATATAAAATCTATCGTGATGAAGACAATTGCGGAAGCACACTTTCAGTGTCACTCTCAAAAAAGGAAATTGAATATCTGGATGTCGCTATGTAAAGGGCAGAGGGCAACACAATGAATGTCTTTACTTTTTTTATTTTTATCACATTTTTTTTAGTGTTTGGCTTTATTAGCCATCCCATTGGCTGTTTCAGCCTTTATATGTGTTGCTCCTTACAATAAAGTATCAGTTGTAGTCTAGCACAGTGTCCTGTTGTTTCTTCTGTGTGTCCATCTGTGTGTACTCATCTGTGTGTGCTGTTACCCCTTTAAGATGCTTTACCAACTAACCCACCAAGCTATCCTTGAAAGCTTTAGCATGCCTTGTATATGGCCTCCAAATGCATTGTACAGCCACCACTGCATTGCCTGCAAAGAATGGTGCCAGTGCTAATATGCAACTTTCAGATTGTAAGCATTAATATTGTTTTGGATTTTTAATAGACTAAGAAGATTTAAGATAAAAGGCGCGCTCTGTGAATGAAATATGTAATTACTATTGTTGGTGCACTGCAATTCTAAAAACATTCTCGGGAATAATCAGTCAAGAGGACGATGCCTAGCCTGAGAAACTATGGCAGTTTAATATTATAGCATGCATGTACATACTATATCTAAATGTATACAAAACATGGCAACGCCGATGTCAAAAGTTCTGTCGCAATAGAAACTTACTTAACCATTGGAAGTGGCAGGTGAAAGTAAAGCTGCCCTTCAGTAAATTCATATTGTTCATTGCATTGTAGTTTTCCTTTTTCTTTTTTTTTTTTCTATAATAATTGGCAGGCAGTGTGCAAGTACTTATTGCAGGCAAGATGTTTGAAATATGGAGGATGTAAGGTCTAGTCCCATATTCATTTCCCATATTAATGACATTTTGGATCACTAAATCCCTTGGCATAATATTTACCTTTGGTGTCCCTTTAAATAGCTAATGTCGCCTAACAAGAAGATTACTACGGTGATCTTGCATAAACATAGCCAAATTTGCATGTTTAAAGAAAAAAAAGAACTTGAGTAATTCACCACATATAACTGGATGTAAACATTGCATCTAATTTGAATGACACAGTCATCAAAGCTGATCCAAGATGTCGGGTACATTCAGTGGCCTCATAAGTAGCCTTTGCTAACAACACACATGGGCCCCTTTCTACAATGTTCCTTGATGCATGGGCTCACATGCCAATGAGTTCATATCAAAACTAGAACAGTTAAGTGGCATGCTTTGTTTTATTTACTCTTGTTATTGATTGGATTGTTCCATATTTTCAGTTTAGAGCTAATTTTCCTGTTTTTTAAATAAGGGGAACCTGTAAATAATTTTTTACCATTGATAATCAGTGTTGATAACAGGTAAACAAAATTTATAGGTTACATGAACTTTGCATAGTAAATATATGTAAACAAGAACAATCTTGAAATATTGCATCTGTATTTGCCTTTCTTAGAAGAAGTGCGAGACTGAACTGAGCTAGCAAATGTTTTTGTGGAAAACATAAGCCTTGCAGAGCTCTCTTTGATGTGCTAGTAGCATCTTGCAATCCAGAATACTAGTTCTTAATCTTTTTGTGCTGTATTTTTGTTATGCCAATTGTGTGTGATGATGGTCACTTGTGTGTTTTGTTTGGCCAATCCAGTCTTGTTCCTGGGGAGACTTGTATTTGTAGTAAATAAATATACTGTCAAAGGCTAAGGCCTCGGAAGTCAAGAAAATTAGGCAAATACCAGTCCTGCAGGTTTGCCAGGCATGCTTCAATAGTATATACTACTCATTATAACCATTTCAGCCAAAGTGATATTTTATTTTTATTTTCGCTTTGTTCCAATTCATATCCCCTCCAGATTTTCTATGTCTCCGGAGGAGGAGGAGTTGAGGCACCACTTGAGCCCACAGATCTCCATGTGTACCGCTTGCCGGGCAGACAAGATGCCATATTTCCTGATGATAAAGCCCCACTCCCGTGGCTACAAGTGGGCACATGGATTTACCCTTTGGTTCCGAAGCAGTCCCCGGCCCTGAGGTCAGGCTATGGAGCCTATCTCTTTCCCAACATTGATGCACCTTTGAAAGAATCTGGTAAGAAATTTTAAGCCACTCTTGCATGGTTCTCTAGTCCTCCTCAGTGCTGCTGCGTCACCGAGACAGGTGAAAAATTTTTTAGCGCTGCAAAGATCTAACTTGACAATGGAGACAGCTTGGGAAATGTATCAATGTTCTTTCGGTTGTGCTAAGCAGGTGGAAAATTGATTTGCTTCAAGTTTCACATGGCTCACAGTGACCGTATTCAGTTAGCACATGTTGGGCACCTAGGCCATGTGCATTCCTGATGTTCCCTGTGGTAACTGTTTTTTGTGTAGTTTATTGTGTCTTGTTTTTCTTTTATCTGTGTGTGTGTTTGTGTTCTGTTCCCCTGAAATCTTTTTCCTTACCCCAATGCCTTGTATGTAATGTTACATTGTAGAATAAAACCCGTTGAAAAGCTTTTTGTCTGTTCAAGTATGTTGCAACTAGCCCTGCATGCAGCCTTTGTTGACAGAGGTAGGTGCTGACTGGTGTACCATATTTCCTACTAGTCTTCAGCTTTTTATTGCAGTGAACAAGCTGCTTTTGGCCACAGACTGTTAAAGCTACAAATTACAGTTACTTTGACAAAGGGAACATCATGGGACTTCTGACTGCGCACCTGCATGATAGTGTTCTTACAAACGTGAAGGATGTTGATATGTTGTAGCTCAATTTCATTCTGCCAAAACATACATCTCAAAAGGATATTGTATAACTATTACTCGAACTACTGTTCAGTTTCAATTGCAGAAATTTAAATATAGCATAATTTCTGTCAATTCAAACAAATTTCATAAGCTTTGTAGTCCTGCCATGTTTTTAGAGCTTTTATCAATTCTACTTCAGGTACCCTTATGAATGGATAAGCTCATAAGTTCTTGGCCAGTTTTGACTTCACTGAGTGTTAGATAAAAAGGATATAGCATTAGGACTTTTATTCATAGAAGGGACATGAAAAGCACTTTAAAAGGTTTCTTTTAAAAATTTGTCCAACTATTAGATAGCTACTTTGATTAACTTTATCAAGTGCATTTCTAGTTGCTTCTAGTCTTATACTTGTAGGAAAGCTTTATAGGTGCTCTGTTTATGTATATTCTTTCATTAGCAACTTTCAGTCCTTATCTTCAAATATATATATATATATATACATATATATATAGTGTACTTGAAAACTCACCCATGTGATATACTATATGGGTGAGTCACATTAATATCTGTTGATAGAGACTTCGCATCAATGTGAGGCTATTGTAAATGTAGCCACTAATTATGTGAAAGTCCAAGTATCTTCATTGGTTCTATGTAGCTCTATTGTTGATAAATTTTAATTCTTTGCACTATAACTTGATTCTGACTTGTATTTTTATTGCAACTGACTATACAAGAAGTAGGGAGTGCATGTAAAATTGTTTTTGTCCATTGGCTTCTGCACAGAGGCTTTTGTGGGAGTCCTGCTTCCTCCTGACCTGCCACATGAGATGATCTCACTTTTTGAGTCTCTTATGGAAGAGCTGACCGCCATGAAGATGGAGGCCATGACTGACCCAAGCGGCCTCCCAGATTCTGTGATGAGCCGGTTCCGTCGGTCTACCTCCTTCAGCCAGCAGGTGTCTGCGAGCATAGTATCAGGTGTGTGCCTCAGCTCACCTTAGTTTTGATTACCGACTTGTGATACCTGCTCTAAACGTGTGTTCACAAAAATTATTCTTTTTTGAATGATGAAAAAAGTACTTTTAGCCATTCTTCTGGCGTGACATATGCATTTGAAGATCACTATAATGGAACCTCAATTTAGCGAAATCCGCAGTATGAAAGTAACATTTTTTTCCCCCTAATCTTAGCTTTATCAACCCACTGTATTGACTGTATACGTGCTGTTGGGCTAGTTTGTTTGTGATTCAAGCTTAATTCTAATTCAATTGCCTGTCTTGTCTTTCGGGTCAGTGTATTATTTTGCACTACTCTTAAGCTGGAACACAATATGTGTTTTTCTGAAGTTCACTGAAGTCCACACGCATTGCATGCGCATACCTTCAGCCTTTGTGACAAGCAAAAGATAGCCTAACATTAAATGCATCATTTGCACAATTCCTTTTGCATGGAAATGTTGTCAGCAAGTGACAAGAAACATGAACCATGGATGGAACACCATTTTGCTGTCCTTCATGTCGGTAAAAAAATTTCGTTGAGCACTCTCCATTGGTGCTCACAGATATGGAGACACCATCGGCCAGTTGGAACAGGAAGGCACCAAGTGGAAGTCACCTTAGAGTGCCTCAGTGATGAAAAAATGAATGTGCATAGTCTCAGTGGCATTGTGCCTTGTCGTTATTGCGAACAACGTTACGGTGTACTTTGGTCTTGGGTAATCACTGCACCGTTGCAACAAACAAAATGGTAGTCTAGCTTTTACAAACCGTGATAATTATACACTTATGGCACTAATGTGACAGTGGCTGCTAGTAGTATGTGCACTTCATGTTGAAGCATTGCTCTTGCCACGATCTCTACTGCAAGCATCAGTGCTATTGATGCCGTAATTATTGGCAGTGTTTCTTGTGGGATTCCGTTCATAAATACTTAATGACAAGGTGTTATTCACCAGAACTGTTTTAGACACCTGCTTCTGATACCTGGAGGCCTCAGCTTAATGAAATTTGTGTTTTAACAAATATTTTCACTGCAAGTATTATATGTGTTTCTGTGTGTGTGTGTGCAAGTTCGTTTTGCATTAAAATCAGTTGAAGTTAACACTCATGTTTTGTTGATCCCGTGTCATTAATTTTGCACTGCCTGTTACAATGGGACCGTACCAACAGCCCTATTGAATTGCTTGTTAAGCTTCCGTTTGAAGTGGATGTGCTATTTGTCACTAGCCTTTGTTTATGGTAATGAGCATCTAGGAAGGAAAAACACTAGGAGGGATTATGACATCAGGCAAGTAGCCTCAGCAAGACCTATGATGTCTCCACTCCTTTCCTTCACTTCCCATTTGCATGTTGTCTCTAGGGAAATACGCGCTGTGTGGTTGCTGTACCTTTCAAGGCATTGTTTGGTTCAAGGTAGCTTTTAGTGGCACCCTCTTCATGATTGGCCCTTACCACCTGTTCTCTGCTCTACTACCCCCATACTCTCAAAGCTCTCTATATCTAGAAGTTACCGACAGGGTGAGGGCCAATCTCCTATGAGCTTTTCTTTTATATTTTTAATGATGAGGCTTCAGAATTGTCACTTGACACTGGTCATTTTCTTCCTTCATGGTAGTGATGGTTGTGTACAACTTTGTTTTATAGTACTCCTTCTGGGAATCACATTCTGCTTCAACATTGCTGAAAGTAAATGCACAAAAAAAAAACGCACCAAGCGGAGCTGTACACGATAGTGCCGACAGAGCACTCTGGGCACCACAGCACTGTGGTGTCCGGCTTTTTCTTTGTACCTGTGTTTTTGTACTCTTTGGGCAGTGTTTTAGCACTGCAGTACCAACAAGCCCAAGCATCCATTCTGGGCTGTTTCAGCGCATTAGCAAACACTACGACTCATTCTTAATTGCGCACCTCTGTTGCCATCTTGTTCCCTCTCTCCAGGCTCAGAGGCCCTGTCCAAGGGTTTGACCAAGGGTGCCGTGGTGACTGGTCAGGCTCTCAAAATGGGCACAGCGCGGCTCAAGCAGTACCTCAAGCCAGAAGCCCAGCCGGTGATAGTGGACCCCAGAGTGAAGCAAGGGCTCGAGATCCTGCGTACCGTCACGGGCTCGGTGCGCAATGTCACAGAACGTGTCGGTAAATGGTTACTAACTTTCGCAAGGTTCTTTAAAGGGACAGACAACCGTTGAGAAAATGAATCGGATAGCCCTGCTGATGGAAAAATTGTGTCTCATATTGACTGAAACGAGCAGATTTCCTCATTAAACGAGGATTTATATTTCTAATTCTCCACAACAAATTGCGAAAAGTGACCTTTGGTACCCTCACACAACAAAAGCATGACAGAAAGTAGGATGCCCTATCACATGACCTTCTATTAGTGTACGCGACTCCTTGGCCTTGTTGAAATATTGAAATGCATTACATTTTTTTCTATCATAAGTTCTTTCTGTAACTTACAATACACAGCTAAATCTTTGCTTGTTATGAGTAGAAAAGTAGCGCTATGGCCTCAGAGAAGGGGCCACAATGCACGCTGCCCGATCTCGGAGGCCATAGTAGAGCAGGGAGAACTTGTGCTCATGGCCTAAAGAGAGCACCACATTGTCACTAGCTAGCACTAGCATTTACAGCAGCCACAGGTGCCGCAGCTTACTACAGCAGCATTTCTTTTTTTTAGGACGGGGCGAAAAATTCAAAATACGGATAGTTCATGAAAGTTGCACTCACTCCTGTGAAAGCCATCCACTATTCTGCTTTCTCAATTTGAGAGGCGGGCTATAGGCGTCGCTTGCACTTCTGAGTGTTGCTGGTGTCAGGACTCCTATTTTTTTAGAGATTGCTCAGATCGAAAAATTCTTACTAAATTTTGATTCACTTTTGGAAGTAACTGCTGCAGGTATAAACACTTCTACACTTCTGAGGATGAGTGTTTTGTTGCTCCATAAAAAACAGGGTCCTTAAGAATTGGTTGTCATTCCCTTTAAAGTCGACTCGCATTTGCCTTTTGCTTCGGCTATCAAGTGGAAATCTTTTGCTCTTCCTGTGCCATTTCTGTGATGTATGAAATGTAGAAAAGCTCTCATTGGGCAGTCAACAGCCCTGGCAAATTGAAATTAAATGAGTTGCATTTAAAAGAGTCAAGTACTTAATATCATATGTTGGGAGTAGATGTTTACTTTACGTCCTCAGATTTTATTGCCTCAAATTTTTTACCAGAAATCCGAGGATTAAAAAGTGGTAAATTTTAGAAAAATTAAGGTGCCATGTTCTTTTATTGGTTGCCAGTTTAAGGTATGCAGTCATTACTTTGCTTACACAAGTTTTGCAAAAGTAGTATTCACAAATTATAGGGATGATTTAGAGCCACATGCAATATACATCAGGGCCGGTATTTTGTAGCGATGACTTTAAAGTAATAATGCCTTTTCGCGCTTATCGCGCTTTGTCAGTGGTCAGAGCGACGGTCCGCTCGCGCTATCAACGGGATCAGCCAGCCGTGAGCGGTGGATGATAAGACTATTCTAAAATAAGTCATAAGACATCGCCATAAAATCTCGGCCCAGTTTGCCTGTCTTAGACATAAGAGGCACAGTCTACAGAATTATTATACTTTTCTGTTGTGGAATTAGAAGATTGTAAACTTGGACCTTCATTCTTCTGAAAACTTCTAGTGTTTGAATTTGAGATTTTATTTTTAAAATGTGAAGTGAATTGGGTTCGAGTTGGTTCAGCGGTAGCCAAAATTAGTCTTACTGCATTTCACACGTATTTGGATGGGGAGTGGTAGAGCTAAAGCTTCCTTTTAAAGGCACACTAAAGGCTAAAGTGGCAAATAAGTGCTCCGAAGTGTACAAAGTGTCAAATTATTGAGAGCAGAACTTTCGTTTGTGAGAAAATGATGTAAATGGAGGACAGCATTGGCGCTGCCACTATGAAAATAGTCTGGCTCTCGTGACATAGCATATCCTGTTGTTTATGATTGGCAGATTGTAGTGAACTGTAGTGAAATAATTTTACAGAAAACTAATCAAGTGTCATTTCAAAATGAAAAAAAAATGCAGTTTGGCCAAATGTGTTGGATTTTTGTACAGAAGAACTCGCACATGCTGCCTCTTCAAACTGCGCTGTTGACATTGTTTGTAGAAGTGTAGTGCACTCTCTGAGCAAGCCTCTAACTTGAAGCGGCAGCTTAATGACCTGAGACATCGCCAGCATAGCTTGGGACATCTAGTACGTGAGCTCCTCATGTTTATACTAGTGGGTGGTTTGGACTGAATACCTTTGCAACGCAGTGATGGAAGTGCTGCGCCAATTGTGCCAAACTGCGCTGTGAAGGAAATGCTGCTGCATGCTGCACCAAATTGTCGTTTATCTTATGTATTGTGTCATGCCTGCGCAGACAGGCACTGCGCCGATATGCTGTGACTAGCCTGTGTTTAAACGCATGAGCTTATCCAGCTAGGTGCATTATTATTAATGCGTGAGGCTTCAGCGCTTGCGCCATATTATTAACGTATTGGGTAGCTGTGCGTATTCCACTTGTGGACATGAGTTTAGCAGATGAAATGCTTTAACAAATGAAACGTTTAGCAGATGAAATGAATAATGAAGCCAAGGACAGCATGGGGGGAATTAACTATTGTAGCGTTGTTCTGAATCCGCACCTACCGAGATGATCTTATGTAACCAGTGGTATGGGTTGTCCTTGGTTTGCGAAGAGCTGTATATTGGGGACTTCGGTTTTCTTTTTCCCTCTTGACGTTGGCTGGTATTAGCAGGAGCTCGGATTTCTGCGGGGAGCATCCCAGACCTCTCGACCCAACGTATGCTTCTACCGCATCAATCGCCTTTGCAGTGTGTCCTGAATATGACCATCACTGCCTCCCGCTATCCATAGCGTAATATCATCGGCGTATAGGCTATGATTTAGATCTTCAATGTTATTAAGTATTTCTGGGAGGCCTATCATGGCGACATTGAAGAGAAAAGGCGAGAGGACAGAGCCTTGCGGCGTACCTCTGCTTCCCATCTCTAGTTCGTCCGACGCCACCCTCCTATTGTTAAAATTGCTCTTCTGTCAGATAGAAAGTCTTTGATGTATTCGTACGTCTTACGCCCAACTCCTAATTTTTCTAGGTTTTTCCAATATTGCCTTCATGTTTCACATTGTCAAAGGCCTTGGTTAGGTCTAGTCCAGTATGGCCCTGGTATCCATCCGGGAGCAGCCGTTTCCGTCTATTATTTGGTGCTTAATTCTCAGCATTATGTCTTGCGTCGATAATTTCGGGCGGAAGCCCACCATTGTGTGTGGAAAGGCTTCTCTGTTTTCCATGTATCTGTTTAATCTGTCGAGGACCACGTGTTCCATCAATTTCCCAATGCACGAGGTCAGCGAGATTGGTCTGAGGTTGTCAAGCTGTAGTTTTTTGCCTGGCTTCGGGATCATTACGATTTTTGCTGTTTTCCACTGTTTCGGAATTTTGCCTCTTTCCCAGCAGATGGTCATGTATTTTGTGAGAGCTTCAATAGACTGATCGTGATAGCGCTGTGAAGGAAATGCTGCTGCATGCTGCACCAAATTGTCGTTTATCTTATGTATTGTGTCATGCCTGCGCAGACAGGCACTGCGCCGATATGCTGTGACTAGCCTGTGTTTAAACGCATGAGCTTATCCAGCTTAGGCGCATTATTATTAATGCGTGAGGCTTCAGCGCTTGCGCCATATTATTAACGTATTGGGTAGCTGTGCGTATTCCACTTGTGGACATGAGTTTAGCAGATGAAATGCTTTAACAAATGAAACGTTTAGCAGATGAAATGAATAATGAAGCCAAGGACAGCATGGGGGGAATTAACTCTTTATTGAAATGCAGAATTAACTGTGATTTCAAGGTTAAATATCTTCTTATGCATTAATAAAAATATGGAGCAGAAAGTTGAAGAAAATGGATGCAATTTTTCATAACTAATTAATACACTATCTTTTTTTTTGTTAACTGCATGCAGAGCTTCCTCCTTGCACCGACCAGTAAGTTACTGCTCCAAAGCATTATTTCCTTGTTACTAACGGCAAACCTTTCTGCTCCAAACTGCGATTTCTTCTGCTCCTAAAGCTGCTCCAAAACACCAAGTGCCGCTTCCATCACTGGCAACTCCATCACTCGTGCTTTTTCCTGCAGCTGTGTCATCACTTTTGTTTAAGACAAGCGTTGCAGCATTCCTAGAGGGTAGCACTCTAGAATGGTTCAGTGTTTGAATTTAAGGCATTCTTGACAAATCACACCGGTGCGCACTGGCACCGGGGCACCCTGATGCGTCGTTTCATCTTGTCATAATCGCACCAGGGTGCCCTGGTGCACACTGGTGCAATTTGCCAAATTCGCCATTAGTGTCCTTTTAACCCTTTCCATGCCAAGGACGACTCTTGCTCGTTCAGGCATTTTCTCCAATATGCATGCCAATGACGAATTTCACTCATCCAGGGATTTCCTTTAACCTGTTGAATGCCATGGAGGAGTATTGTTTCATCGTTTTGATTTGGATTCTGTGCTACTAGATGCCACCAGCTTCCCAGAAAACATTTATTGTGAGGGCGGTTGGGTACAAACACAGTGGAAGTCTTGCTCCCCTGGGTTTCAAAAATGGCAACACAGAGTTAGGCGGTTGCAGGGATGACGGCCTTGTTTTTCAATGCTGGGACCTTGGTGTTTTTTGATGTTTCTTCCCCTCAAGTAAACAACTAGACCCGGAATGCTCTAGCGAGTTGTGTTCAGAGCTTCGACGTAGTACAGTGTAGACCGCTTATAACGTAAGTTGCCGGAGTCGCGAATATCCGCACTATAAGCGGTACCGCACTATAACCAAAGCAACAATTTTCAAGGCCCGCACATATGCAAAACATGTGCACCGAGCCGCCACGCGTATGCGACAGTCGAGGAATGCGGCTAGAACGTTTGCATTCAATTTACAGTCGAATCTCGTTAATTCGAACCAAATCACTGCGGCGGCGCCTCCGACCGGCATTGCTCCGGCACCGCCATAGAGTAAAAGCTTAGAGGAGACCCCTCAATGTCGTGCGCGAACGAAAAAAAAAAAAAATGCGGCGGAAATTTCACCCTCTCTCAAATGGCAAGGTCGCCGATTCTGTGTTGTGCCGGAGCATGCGTGTACGTGCCGACGTCTCAGCCACGCTACCGTAGCCACGCGTAGAAAACGGCAGTGAACCCTTCTTTCTCCTTTATGCTTCCTCTACTTTCTAGTCACGTGTTGACCTTGCACGCTGCGGCTACGGTGCAGAGGGAAGCAGCGGCGCTGTCCCAGGCCGGCCAACAAAACTACCCACGCCGGCAAACGCCCGCTTCCCGATAACGGCAGAAAATGAAACTTCGGGGAGCTGGCGCCGGGCTGGCTGTAGCGGCGGCGCCTGCACGGCGGCGGGCGCGCACGGTGACAGTCGAAAGTGAGGGAGCTACGAAAGAGGGCAAGGGGAGCCACAAAAGCGGCAGAGTTGCCAAGGCGAAATCCGCTTCCCTGCTGCCCTCCTCCCTCACATTCCATGGTCTCCGCGTGCGCCCTTCGCCGTGCCGTGCCGGCGCCGCCCACTCGCTCGCTGAAGTTTCGTTTACTGCCGTTATCGGGAAGCGAGCGATGGCCGTTTCGTGGCCCTCGCTCGCTATGCGCGCCGTGATATTTCACGACTCGCACTCAAGATTCTGGTTTCAGCCTCACTGGCTGTTCATTCGCACCACATGCCCTTCTCCTCCACTTCGTCTCTTTCTTCCTTGAGCACTCCTTGGGGCGCCCGTTTGAGGGGAGCGTTCGCCGTCTCCGCGGGGTTCCATACTCCCAGGCAGCTGCACTGTAATCGGTATTTCGTTTCCCGCAACTGCACTATAAGCGATACGTGTATACATGGAGTGCTATGGGAAAATTAACGGGAGTCTGAAAAGACCGCACTATATCCGGTCTTGCACTATAAGCGGTTGCGTTATAAGTGGTCTATACTGTACTGACAACTGTGAGAGAGAGATTGAGCCTCCGGTGGCCTCTCTTGCTCTCTTGTGTGGACATGACTTGGCGGAAATGCTTTGCCGTCGGCTTCTCTGCTACTTCCTTTCCTCAAGCATCACATGATGTTTAACAGAAGCGCACCTGACTTCTGTTCTAAGAAATGTCAAGCTTTATATAGACTGTTTCTTTGGCCATGCCTATGTGTAACACAAAAATATGAAAATATTGAAAGTAACAGACAGCAGAATATTGTAACAAATGAACTGTTGATACTATTGCAATAATGAAAACTGTTCGCAATAATCGCTCATTGTTTCCTGGAGAAAAAGGAAAAAAAAAAAGATTGGCATGGAAAGGGTTAATATGCAGGAGTGTTTATGTTTGCCTGTCGTTTTCTAGTCAACGTAAACTGCAAACCCTAGCTTGTTTTACTTTACTGCAGCCAACAAAGTGGGCGAGCTGACGGTGACAGTGGCACAGATGGTGGCCACGAATGTGTCCTGTGACACTTGCGTGGCTGGCGCACCAGAAGTGCCTTCCACAAGCATGGAGAAAGTGCAGAGTGCAATCACCATTGCCAAGGGTGGCTTACAAGGCAAGTTGAACGGAATGTGAAGTCAGCCCTGTGCATCCCATGTTTAAGTTATTCCTCCTTAGAAAAGTGTGGGCAGTGATTGTGATTGATGCTTGGTCATAGCTGAATCAATCAAAGGTACATATTATTAGACTGGCAACAAATTGGCGGGAGTTTCCCACAGTGTGCAGTGAATACTCCTTGCCCATGCTAATACTATAGTAGCAAGATTTTGCAGGGTTGTGTAAAAGCAGCAGCAAGGCTAGTCGATGGTCTCATGGGTAAATGATTCGATGGGGTTTATTTTTGCATCTTAAGGTGATTGATTGGTTGCGTGATTTGTTCATGGGGTTTAATAATGTCCCTAAGTAATACTGTGGCTCTCAGAGGCAGTGTAGTGGAAGATTCTGGAATAATTTTGAGCACCTGGGTTTGTGCAGCGTGTCCCTAAATTGAAATACATGAATATTTTCCCATTTCACCGCTATCATATCAAAATGCTACCGCCACGGCCAGGCATCGAAACCGCGACCTTGTGCCAGGTGATAGATTCCTTAGGCTCACCATTTAGGTACCCACTCCGGTGGCTCAGTGGCTATGGCGTTGTGCTGCTGAACACTGGGCCACGGATTCGACTCACAGCTGCATTACAATGGGAGTAGATGCAAAAACACTCGTGTATACCTAACTTGAGGTGTGCGTTAAAAGATCAAGCTTTGGGACATTAAACCTCACCAATCAATCAATTGCCATTCATGTTTGTTTTTAGCTTGCAAATGAGGGGAGTTCAGAGGGCAAATGTGCTCCATCTTTCTTTTTTTGACTGGTGTGCAGGTTTGTCCACTGTGTATGTTGGCTTGGAAAATGCAGCCAAGATCTTGGCTACCAGCCTTGCCAATGAGACAGTTGAGGTTATTGGCCACAAGTAAGGGTGAATTTCTCAACATTACTTTAATGTTAAATTTGCATCACATGCGCTTCCTACTGCAATATGATGTGCAATACATAGCAAATGTTCTTTATCAGAATTATCTATTTGTGTAAAAGTGTGACAGTTGCTTTATATGACATAGTTATGAAAGTGGAAGTTCCTATTGATGAATGAATTGGCCACCTAATGAATGAGCAGAGAACTATCATTTTGAAAGCCTAGGGTTTAGGCCCTGGGCTTGGAATGAACAACAACATTCTTACTCTTTCGGGACGTACAGTTCCATGGTGATCACTGCTGTGAAAGTTTTAGGGAGTTGCAAAAAGCTGGCATGTTTATTCATGTATGTAAATTTTTGTGCAGTGCAATACAGCTCTATCATTGAACTTGCAGTGTAGTATTATGTGCTACGCTATAATTGCCTTGCTTCAAGATAAATGTAGAATTGCTCAGGCAACAACAGTAAAAATCTGTTGTTCCTACATGGCAGCAACATTCAATGATGAAGCATGATCACGTCCCAATTTGCTAAAAGATGAACTGTCGACAAAAATGTAGTGCATGTGATAAAGCTAACCAAGACAAATTTCAGGTTTCATGCTAGCATATTTTTTTTCATTTGTGTGTCTTTCCGGAACTTTCTCAATGGTTCATTGTTCTACTTCAGAGCATTAGCTTGTGCAATGTTTACTTTCTTGAGATAAGGTATTACTTTCACTTGCAATTTCTCGGGTCTAAATGTTGTGCATTGGTTTCTCCTCAGGTACGGAGCAGATGCTGCACAAGTGGTGGACAGTGCCATGAACTCTGTCACCAATGTCACATTGGCCACAACCGCAGTCCGTGGTTTAGGATTCAAAGGGATTGCGAAACGCACTGCAAAAGAGACAGGAAAAGCAATCCTTCAGGAATATGTGAGCAGCCTCGAGGCGCAAGGAAATTTTCGTGAGAGTGCAGCCTTACGAAAAAACCTAGAAATGCAAAAGTCTTAGAAAGTGTTGTTTTTCATAAGCCTGTTGTGTCACAACTCCCAAGAGAGAAAAAAATGCAGCTGTTGGGGAAGTTATTGCAATGTTTTTGTTTTAAGCTAGATGCACAGGAAATCGTCATTTGCCCTGTAGTTCCTGTTAAGTTCCTTGAGAAGCATACATGAAATGTCTACGCAGTGCATTAGAGTATTGTTGCACTATTTTTGCTTGTGGCTGGTAAAGCTTAACGCCTTACACAATTTGTGATGTGCCTTTTAGTCATACTTTTGTTGTTGCTTCACTTCTGCCCTTCAGCTCAAACAAAAGGCATCTCGGGAAGCACAAAGCATTTCAGAGGATGACCAAATGGACCTTTAGCTCATCCACTGACTCGGTCCTGGCGTATACTGGTGCTTCCATAAAAAGAAGTGATGTGCTTCAAATATGGAGTGATATGTGTATATTGTATATGACAAATACGAATGTATATTTCATGCGAAATGACAGCGCCTGCTGTTTTACAGATGTATTTTTAAAAATAAACATTATTCTAACATGGTTGCCTGTCCATCTCTCTTGCCATTTTTACAGTGTTGCATGTATAATAGCAATTTTATGATGTCGAGAGGCAGTACGGTGATATCACTTTTTGGGTAAGTTGAATATGTGAAACTTCAGCAGAGAAAAAGCTTCGCGGAAAGGTTGACTCCCTTGCGTCACCTTTTTGCACTTAGGCCTGCCTGCCGACATCGACATCAATCTAACATGGCGATCTCCATGTGCGTTTTCTCGGTGACCATGACTTCGTAATGAAACTTCGTTCGATTGTACAGAAGCCTCTTATTTTCGTGCTATCGGCGCATGTATACGCAACACCAGATTCTACGGAGATACAGAAATGGTAATGTGCTCAATTTTGTTGCCGGCGCACTTAACTTTTGTAACGGTCATCGGCCTTCGTATTGACGTGCCCTGCCGTGGCTCTCACCTTTTCCGACAAAGGTCGTTCTGCGCAGTTTCTCAAAGATTTACTTGATCCTTCTGTTTTGCTGCAGGCAAAATATTTGGCACAAGTCATTGTTGTCGGGGCCCAGGTCGTCGCAAGAGCGTTTGCTCGTGCCTTGCAGCAGGAATACGCCGGTGAGCTATCAACTGCCTATAGCTTCGCTACTTTCGTGCGCTCTCACTCTGTAGTATGTATTACTATAGGAGGCGTTGGTATAACTAATGGCAGTCGTTTTCAGCAAGCCAAGCTGCGGCGAGAAATGCTAGCGCTGGGAGAGGCGACACTACCCAGAGGGCGGCCGCTAGTGTCAAGCTGGGCATGAGCGTACAGGTACGTTTTTACCGCCCCCTTTGCGCTGCCCGCTACATGTAATAAACTGCCCTCTTCTCTCTCGAAAGAGGGCACAGAGCTTTAAGAGGGTCCCAAGGTCCATGCATTCTGGCAGGCTGTCCAATGACTGTTGCTAGTAGTGGTGACCGTAGGGGTGTTGCGTGCCGGTTCGACTGTTTTTCAAATTGAAGAGCCATACATTTTGTGAAGAGACATAGGCAGTGGTTGCTGTGCCTCGTCTCAGGAAGGAGGACTAGACTAGAGAACGTTCTAATAATTTCCAGCCGGACTGATCAGACTCGGAGGTATGCACAGGCTTATGGATAATAGGTTCTATGCTGCTACATTTTTAGCGTGAGGAAGGCCTGCACACTTTCGTTTAGGTGCGACACTTTCGTTTAGGTGCTCTCGCGTGCCACATGGCAACTTCTTCAAAGCAAAAGAAAAAAAAAATGTGTATAATTGCTGAGCATTGTTTCTTAATAAGGTTTCTACAGGGGATAGTTGGTGTGGCGACATGGCTATACGAGCAGCTTGAGCTAAGACGAAGGATTGGCTAGGAACAAGAAACATTGTCAAGGTGCAACGCGAACTCACAACTAGTTTATTTTTCTTGTCGGCACTCGACTTATGTGCACATCTAAAAACCATATATAACAGAAGAAACGTGACAAAATGCTGCTGCTTGTTCCTAACCAGTCCTTCGTCTTGCCTCAACCAACGTGTGTAGCTATAATTGTATGTGCAGTTTGAAGATTTACCTGTCATGATTCCCTACTCTTCCATCACTTCTCCAGGAAATGATCATTGTCAAATATGTGCATGATTATAAAGGTTTTTTTTTTTTTTTTTTCTTTCTGCTGGTGCTGGTACACCTATGTATGAAATTGCTTTTGCTGCTGTTATCTGGTAAATGGAAGCTGTCGTGTGGTGGTAACCAATCAGTCTGTGTGCTTGCAATGGTGACCCGTGAAGAAATGCTATCAGTCATTGAATAAGCACACTCAGTGGCAAGCACATTGCTGCCATGAGTATGTTCATGTCGCTTTTGCAATAATGTGCCGATACTGAACGATTGTGCCCGAGAAGTACACTGAGTATTTTAGTTTATTAAACAAGAAGTCAAGGCGCGTCAGGCTGACCAGTACATGTTATTCAACATGTGGTCAATTTTGTCTCTTGTTTTATTGAAGAAATAGCATGGACTCGCACATGGAAGGAAAGCAGCGTTGCATACTCGAGCCAGTGAGGAACGTATCCAGTGGAGTATACAAGATTCTTAGCACTTGTCAAATGTTGCCATACACAAACGTTATTAGAACAGCGTACTTGTGCAGACAAGTTACTACAGTCAAATTTGAACAAGGGGAACTGCGGGGCCGATTTCACTCTACCATATGAAGCTAAGAAAATCATAAGGGAAACTGGTTTTTAAGGTAAGATGCTACTCGGAAAATTGTTTCTTTAAATATTTGTGACAGCTGAATGAAACTTTCGCCATTCACAGAGTTTGAGCTCCTGTTTTCAAATCTGCATTTAGTTTTTTGATAGCTCATTTGGTAAATTTTTACACACCATACATTTGTAATAAACAACAATGCATTCTTGTGCAAGCTTAGGTGATAGCAGTGAGCACAAGAAAACGCTAAAACATAGCTCATATTGTTCCCAATGAATAGTAGAATTCAATAAAGCAAAAAAAAAAATAAATATAGTGTAACATTTGTGTTTTAATCTAGAAAAAAATTCCAAAGCTGAGTTTCTGTTTTACTATTCTCAACAAAGTAGCTTTTAAAATTATCTTACTGAATATGTTAGTGGAAAGCTCTGAAAGTTGTTTCTTTGAATTCAGGACATGTTAAAGCATAAGTATGCCAAATGTAATTATAATCAGACTACATAGAGTGCCTAAGCTTTAGTGCACGAACTCAAATTGTACAATATGAAGAATTGAGAAAAATACGTCTGAAAGTTAAAAAACGCTACACTCCGGCGGGGAAAGAATTTTTTGGTCTCGTATTTTCAGCAAGAATGCGGCGCTGCCGAAGTGGGCTCTGGAAGAAGAGGGGTAGGCCTACATCCCCGCGAAAATTCAAGAGCAGGCAATGCACTGTGCATGAGATTGGGGTAAAGTCACACTTTCACGAGCCACCGCGTGTGCTTTTTGCATTTTTTACTAATTTCTAGTTGATTCTCAGCCTTGATTTTAATACATAAAAGAGGAGGCTTGGAGGAATACAAAACACAAAATCTACTTTTTTGGAAAAAATTTCGTTTTTTTTTTTTTACCCTCATCTCTCCTTAATTGAAATGTAGAAGTAAGCTCGTCACTGGTGGGAGCTGTACCCAAGTCTCCCACTTTACATGTGTGATGCTGTACCAATAGAGCTATGGTGGCAGCTATCCTCCCATACATTTTTCTTGGGTATTTGTGTATGTGTACTACACCTTGCTGGGGGCCACATATAGTACACATACATAGCCCAGGACCTTGCCTTCATTGTCTGTTGACTTCATATGGTTAGCTTTGTGGCAGATAAGTTGTTGTGTGTAATATACATTACACCTACTGTCTGGGCACAAAATGGAGGACACTTTGGCACGGACTCTGATAATGCAATGCATGAAATTGCATTCTTATGTTTCTTTCCAATTACCAGTCACTGAAATTCCTGTGTGAAGGGTGTGCCTGCGAACACATTTACCCCCAGGAAAGGTTGCTGGGTTGAGCCTTGTGGAGCATCAGCAAGTCTGTTATATTACAGAACTTGGTCAGGTTGCCTAATATCTCTCTATCTTAGATGGCAACCAGTAGAAGTGCTTCACCTGTGCAGTGACCAACCCATCAAAACAGACAGTAAGGAATTAAGTGGGGCATGTCACTCTTGTGAGCGTGCCGCTCGAAGAGAAACGCACTCGGGAAGTCGATTGGATGCACAAACGATAACATGAAAATGTAGTGAATACTGACAAGGAAGAAAAACACTCAAGAACGGAAGAACACCTAATGCAAATTGGACATTAGTTACATAAGACAGAGGCTAGAGACGCAAGGCACATGTCTTATGCACAATTAACTGACACTGCAATCTATATTAGCTTGATGCCATGTCAGTTCTTCTTCGTAAAACCCCAGAAAGAAGAAGAACTGACATGGCATCAAGCTAATATAGATTGCAGTGCCAGACGTGGAGTTGAGGGTTTTGTGGTTTGAGCTGGCAGGATAGGAACCAAGTACAGGATGGTTGTTAACACATCTTCGTAATGAAACAACTGTTTATTTTCGAGCTGTACAAAATGCGGTGGTTGCTGATCAGCACCATGCAACCGAATGTCCATTCTCCAGAATGCGCACGACGGCGTGCATAGGCCGGGGGGAAGCCACTCCCAGCGTTAGAGCAAAAAATATGTCGCCTGTGCAGGCCGAGGGTCCCACTCCCACATGACATGCAAGCGCTGGCCGGGCAGTCCTTTTTTTTTTGACAGTTTAATGATGTCGGTCACAGAACTAGGTAGTTTGGTCCTTTTCAAACTCTCTCAACTTCCTTTAACAGCATATATGTATACGGATATCTATTAGTTGTAGCTCGAGGAATCATGCCAACTGGCACTGGCAAGAAGTCGTTAATTTTGCTGGACAGGAAATTGGGAAGTGGTTTTGGTGGTGGCTTCGAAGTGGCATTGCCCATGTGCTACATGTCTGTAAAAAATGTTCAGCTGTGCGCAGAGATGCGTGGTAGCACCCACTTAAACCAGTGGCATTTCTTCTGCTACCAACTGCCACATCTGCCTTTCTGGTGTTGATCTCTTCATTTTATAAATTTTTTTTCAAACAGCATGGGCATTTCATGCTTCAGCATTGTCATCTATGCTTGGCCACCTGCGCTGTTGTCTGCTTATATTCATTTCTTTATGGGGTAGATTTTCTAATTGCCACACAGACCGTGCTGAAAGCTTTTGGCACAGCAAATGCATAAATTTAATGTTACGAAGGTGCTGAGTGCGTGACCATGAGAAGCAGCACCACAGAGCTTCTTTTTTGTGCTCCTGGCATCATTTGTGATGAAGCAAAGTATAGGCATCGTGTTAAAGCTGCGCAGCTGCAGTTTTGGCACTTACAGGGATCATTGTTGGCAAGCACACATCTGATTGTAATGGTTACTGTTGATTGGCTTGCAGTTCTATCCACTCTCACTGTGTAGTGGCCTAGAGCTGACACTGATCCTTAGATGACAACATTGCACGCATATTTATCAAAGTGGCATCTTAGAGCTCAGTTACACCAAGTATTAATGCAGGAGAAAAGTAGTTCCTTTGTTAGAGAAAGTACACATATTTGTGTTGTTGAGCGGAGCTGTGAATGGAACATGTTCTGTGATTTACAGGAGGCAATGCAGATTTTGAATGTCGACAAAGTTGACCCCGAGCTGGTGGAGAAGAACTTCAAACATTTGTTTGAAGTAAATGACAAGTCCAAAGGTGGCTCGTTTTACATTCAATCAAAAGTAAGTTCATTTCTCTGCCTAATTTTTTCCAGGGTGTGAACATTAAGTTGCACGTTTGTGTGCAACTGCCCGCCCCCTTCTCTAATAAACCATTTATAGTAAGAATGTTCATGAAGTTGGGCCATCATACTGCTTTGTTTCGTTGGTGTAACAAGATGGCATTGGTGAGACTGCACATACACATCGTCATCACAATATTTGCATTTACTCATTGTAGCATATCCATTCACACAATTCTGCAGATTTTAGCAGCTGAAAACAAAACTACCGAAGCACATGTCACGGGTAACCTTTATTTCAGCGTCCTGGGGGTGCAACCTTGCACGCTATATGGGGAGCGGTTGACACCATTCCCATTGACATGGGAGACATTGTAGAGCAGAGTGTGCGAAATTATCGTTGGATACATACTGACTCGTACGAAGCGCTGACCGAATTAAAGGCACTTACGACAGATGATGCTGTGGCCAATGACACCAAAAAAAAAAAAAGCTAGAGTACAGGACAATGGGACAAATGTTGAAATCCTATGGACACCGGGGCACACTGGCACAGGTGGGAGAGACGCAGCTGCTCACGCAGTTGCCATGCAAGCGGTAGGGCTTGATTACACGTACAGCTCCCCACGCTCCATTTCCTCACCAAACTCCGCAGACCAAAATCCATACCTAAAGATATTGGTCGAAGGCTCTTCTAGCAGAGCACTGATGCATTATATTCGCACTAAAATAAAAAGCAGACAGTAAACGGAGACTATTGGAAGCTACACCAGTACACGTGTTTGACGACAAAGGTGGGCTTACTCGCATGGAAGAGGTTTTTTTGAACAAGGTTACAGCCAACGCTGCATACACACCACACATACTTGAGAAATGGTACCAAACCAGACAAGCTACGACTGCGAACACTTATACCCGATGCACCTATTGTCAGAAGTCATGCAGAGCAGACTAGCAAGACCTCATTTGGAGTTGTGCAGCTTTTTCACAAAGGAGATGCAACATTCTACATTTACTGCACGGAGACATTAGAATCCTAGGAAATCGAATACAAACTAACCCTGAAACACAGAAAGCCATTGCAACATATGGCAGGCAAAGTGGCTTGTTTCGGGTAGTGTAGAAGGGGTGGACCAGCCCATGCGAGAGCAACGGAACTGAACATGCACCTGAGTCTGCATAAAGCGGAAGATCAAAGACTGAGATGAAGATCTGCCTCAATCAACAATCCGGGAACCCACATTCCTTTTTCACCTCATCCCCAGCAGTGGCCTAGAGCTGTCCCCATCCTTAAAATAATGGTTTTATTCATTCATTCATTTCAGCTTTAGGTAAAACTTGTCATTTGAAAGCAACAAAATTCTTGTTTCCTGGATTCAGCAACCTCGGACTCTGTTGTCACCAGCATACCTTTATTGTTACCGAGGCATTTGCAGGTGAAGACCATTTTACCAGCTCCACTGTGACATGCACACATTGTCAGGCCACAACTTGCTTGAGCACTTACAAATTTAGTGCCACAAATAGTATGTTTGATGTGGGCAGAAATTTCAAGGGATAAAAATGGCGGCTTATACAAAAGAAACTACAAAATGTAAGATGCTGCAGTGCTTAGGTAAACTATGCTCTGAATTATTGAGGCAGAGAGCTGAGTTGGGGGTACAGTAGACAAAAGCTGAAACATGAATGCAAATTTTTAGCTGCATGTACTTGTAGGCTGTAATTAAGCTTCAGATACTATAGGTTTTTTCCCACATGTTCATTCGACTTCTTTCGTTGTGTGCTTAACTCTATTCCCTTAAATTAACATATCTTACTCTGTGTATAAGGCGCACCTTTTTACTTGACTGGCACAATGCAATGTGACTGAAGTGCAGTACGACATAAATGCTTGTTCATTGTTTGCCGCTAATTCTCCTGTGCAACATGGCGGTGAAAGTGAAGGATCATGGAGCTCAGAATGGGTAAACCCCTCTTCCTTGTGTAAGATGCACAGCCTGTTATCGTTCCCGTTTGGCTTTTACTGCACTGCTCAAGAGGTGGTGAGGCAGAGTTCAGTAATAATTAATTGCAAGCAGCACCACTTAAAGGAGCCCTCGAACACTTTTTTTTAAGGCCACCATCTTTGCTATAAATTTATTCTCAGTATATCAAAGAGCAAAATGAACCATGATAATGCACACTCGCACCCAAGTTATCAGTTGCACGAACTTCAAAATACAAGCGTAATTAGAGTGCCCATCGACTTGAATTTTTGCGGCTATGGATGCCACATTTCACACTCTCTTGACAGAGAACTGCAGTGTCTCGAGCAGAAGGGCACTGATGTCACATAGCGCAAGTTGGTGCACCATGGTTGCCAAGCCGGCTCAACTTGTTGACGGCGTCATTTGGTTACCACGGCTTCCACAAGGTGGATTTTGGTGCACCATGTGATTTGTTGATGGTGTAATTTTTATGATTACAACACCTCCCGCATGGCTGTCGTGATTAGAAGATAGTTAAGATCGCTGTAAAGGCCTAATACTATAATTGTATCACAGTACTGGCAAATTTGTGTGAAAGTGAATTACACGTAACCAACAATCACACTGCTGCAGGTGGATGTGGGATCCATTGCACAGAGTACACGAGATCACCGCATTTGTAATGGTGCTATTGATGCTGCTGAACAAGTTTTTTGGGCGTGTTCTGCAGGGTCTTTTAAAAAGACAAGTGCAACGAAATATCACTTTGACTAAATTGGTTATAACGTGTAGTGCTATATACCATTAAAGCAATCTTGGCAAATGTGCAGGGCTAGTAATTCTCTAAATTTATTCCCAGCCTATACATAGCACCTAAGCAGACGATGCGTGCACCTGGTGGCTAGTGAATGTTTTGTGAATCTCAACACACCACCTCCGAGATTTTTTAGTATGTCGTGGACAGCTACAGATGCTGCCTAATCACAGAGGTCATGCCAAAGGGCCATGCTGGTTCACAACATTATGGGCTATGTATCACTTCGAGCAAGTGGCGATAATGGCAATTTTTGTTCTACCAGTTTCGGCATTTAAAATGTCTATTTTTATTAGCTTTTCATGACACATCCTCTCATATTTCAAACATTTAATTTTGCAGAGACCCTGCTCTATGTCGACGCTATCTGAAACTAGTCTTTTTACATGGTCCGAAATTTCTTTGCAGCTGTTCTTTAAGACAAGGGCACAAAAAAAAAGAAGCACAGGACAAGTGCTGAACGCGTCAGCATGTGCCGTATGAGTCTTCTCTTTGTTGTCCCTGCCTTAGGAGGTTCTGCGTGCAATAATGCATTGCTACCAACCAGTAGCCCAAATTGTCACACTCATTTTATGAAACTGCCCAGTTCTTAATGCCCTTTGCTATGGAAATGTGACGTTGTGTACAAGAATGTCATGTGTTATTCTTATGTATTGTAGCAGGAAGTCATAATGATGTGCTCTGGATTAATATTGTTGATCTGGGTTTCTGTAACATGCACGGAGACCTCAATACGTGGGAGCTTTTACACTCCACTTTAATGGAATGCACTGAAGCTAGCAATGCATAGTTCCTCACCTGTTCCTCGAGAGTCGGGCAAATCACAGTCCCTTTCAACCTGATGAATTTTCTGGTTGTGCACTGTATGTAGTTCAGTAGATTGCAGTGATCTTGACATTGTGCTGTACATGCTCTGCAGGAAATTGGAATGAAATGTATCTGTCTTGTAAACTCCTCATTTGCTTACCTTTGTAGTTGTGTGCTGTTAATTGGTGTGGATGAAACAGGTTTTTCAATTTCACTGTCTCCTAGGTGTACAGAGCAAAAGAACGCCTTGATGAAGAGATTAAGCTTCAGCAGGAACAAGAAAGGAAAAAGAAGCAGCGACAGCAAGCTGAAAACACATGAGAATGACGCCCATCATAGTAGCATTGTACAGAACACAATATCCGAACGCATTTTCGTATAGAAAGAAAGTAAATGACATAGTAGTATTACTGATAACACTGCCATATGTGTTGTCCTTGGCATGGTGGGTACTAGGGGACAGGTTTTACATCTTTCACATATGAGGCAACTATGGTTGCTACTACCATAGTTTGCCGTTTTCTTGTTTGGTGTACTACGAGGGTTGCTCAAGCCAAACCCGTATTTTTTGTAGTATGCAAATACATATGTACAATAGTGCAATCTGTTTGCCATTCTTTGATGAGACATTTGTTGGCTATCATGCCGTGATGCGCTGATGTTGCTATAGGCTGGAATTTAACCAAGATGTTGGAGGAGCCTGTGAACACATTTTTGAAACAACACATTGTGATGAAGTTTGTCACAAACTAAGGCCTAAAGCCGGCTGAAGTTCACTCGATTTAAAGACTAGCATGGTGACCGGACACTAAGCTGTAGCACAATAATGTTTGAGTGGTGCAAACTGTTTTGAGGCAGCTGGACATCAGTGGATGCCTGGCTATGGGGTTCATTGCTCACTGCTGTGGTTCCAGAGAAGCAGAAAGTACAACGTCTAATTCTTGAGAACTGTTGAGTAACACTTTGTCAACTTGCACAAGATGTACAAGAGACGAATCTCTCCGAGGAGACACTGCACACCTGATATTCATGAATACCTGATGTTCCACAAAGTCAGTGCATGCTGGGTGCCAAGACAACTGTCCACCTTCGAACAGGACGGGAGACTGCAAACTTGCATCGAGCTCAAAGAGCGCTACGACAAGGAAGGCAGGAGCTTTCTTTGCTGGATCATCACCTGAGATGAGACATGAGTGCCTCATTCCCCTCGAGAATAAAAGATGTCATCAAAACAGTGAAAACCCCCATTGTGGGCTCCCCAACACCAAAGGAGTTTTCAGTGACTCTGTCAGCAGGGAGAGTCGTGGTGACAATTTTTTTTAATGAATGCGGCATCATTTATGTGGATTTTCACCCCACTGGTGAGACCATCAATGGTGAGTACTATTTGTGAGGTTCTCCAATGTACATTGTGCACTTGGGGAAAAAACAGCCTGGCTTGATTACTGTGGGCATTCTCTTCATCCTGGACTATGCTCGCCCGCATACAGTGCACCGCACAGTGCGTACTTTGTGGGATCTCGGTTGGGAGGTACTACCACATCTTCCATAATGTCGCAACCTCGCTCCAAGTGACTATAATTTGTTTGGAACGCTGCAGTAGTTTTCGGGAAGCTAGCGACGATGAGGTCAAGCAAGTCCGTTCATGGCTGTTACATAATGAGGACTTCCATGCTCTGTGAAACGCGTGGTTAAGTGCGTCAGTTTAAGGGGAATTACTTAAAAAATTGAGGTCACTTTCACGTGTCTAAACATGTTTCACAATCCTGAAAAAAACGTCCCAGTTGACTTAAGCACTCCTTGTATATTTCGTAAAACGATAAAGCGATGCGAATGCTTCGTTTGCATTCGTCCTAAGCAAAGGGACATCGAAATGAAGTCTTTTAAACCAGTCACTTCTGTGTTAACATAAGATTCTATAACTAGTTTCGACACGTGAGGACAATAATGTTACTTTTTATCTTCCTCGTTGTCGCCTTGGAACACCAGTAGCTGTGCTGTGTTGGACTTGACATATTGTTGGCCAGACGTTCTCTTTACATGAAGTTACTGTAGCCCTCGGTGAATATTGACGTTTCTGTTGCTTTTGGCTTTATTTTTGCTAATGCGTGTGCTAGTGCGCGGTTTTCGCCTCAAGCAGCCAGATGCGGGATCTGAACGGGCGTTTTTGTTGCGCTTTTAGCAGAACTGCAATGTTAACATTGACCCGGATCGAGTTTCTCTATTGCGATTGGCTTCTTCGCGCAGGTGGAGGAAAGGGCCCAATTGCGATCGTGAAATTGGATCCAGATCGGGTTAAATATTTGATACACGAAGTGCCCCGGGCGACATTGATATTAGTTTCGGTTTTGACAACTGCTGTTCCATGCTGTCAGGGGGCGCCACCTGTAGCATCCTAAATGTTAGCAATGGCTGCCTTCAATTGCATGAATGAGGCAGTACGCAGATGAAAACGTCGGATCGTAAATAAGAGCCCTTGAATGTATTGAAGGGTGCTGGTGAAAGTCTCAATTAGCAGCATTTACTGAAGACTACTCTGCAAGCCAAAGTGCGTCACTGACGCTATGGAAGACGACGGACCGTCACCGAGTACTTCGAGGACCGCTTCGGCGGTGGACGGCGCATCTTGTTCTACGACAGCGAAGACGGCGGACGATTCCAAAGACGACAGCGCCAACTGCAATGCAGAGTATCTCAAGAGTACTCTGCTCACAGAAGTGCTTAACAAGAAGAAAATGGCCTTGATGCACTCACCTGAAGTTATCAGGTTTCTTCAAGACAAGCAGAGACAGAAACTGAGGCCGAACTCCTCGGGAAATTCGTGAAGCGCGAATATGCGTACTACGAGACTTGTGCTTGCTATAACAGTATAATTGATCTCAGCATGAACGAGTTTTAGCACATTTATTACATCACGTGAACTTGGCGGCACAATTGTGATGCGCAAATGCAACCATACACTTAAGAGCTGTACACACAGACAAAAAAAAATAATAATAACTGACTGATGTCTCAATAACAACTAAGGTTTTACATTTTGTAGAGAGTTTTTTACCCTTTCAATCTCGTTGTGCAAATCGTCCCTCACCGACTTGAGGTGCTCGGTTTTCTTCTGCAGGACTTCGGCAAGGCCAGCGATCTTGTCGCTCATTTCCATAAAATGTTTCACTTTCAGAAAAGCAGCGTCGGCCGTCATAGGTCCGTCGCTTTCGTCCGTAGAGGCCACAGCACCATCGGTGGCCGCATCGAGGTTGCTGCCGTCTGGCAGAAGTGTAAACACAATGTCTTCGGAAGCGTTGTTTAAGTCCTCCTGTATCGCTTCGAATGTCGGAGGAGTGGGTCTCGTCGGAAGCGGTGGCTTTCGGCGAAACATCTCGCCCACACCCAGGGTGCTGTATCACAGGCGCAACGTGTGCCTATCTTGCGGCTGTACTGCGCTGCTACGAATTCGCGATAGGCTAGACCAATTGCCGCGGTAGAGCAAAGCAACGGTGCAATACACAGAAATGTTGCTAGCGCAGAAACGGGCCGCACAACTGCGCGAAATACACCGGTGCTGGCTTGCTGCCCCTTTGCAACGATTTTCCGTTCTAGCCTACCGTGGACCTGGACATTTTCAACTGCTCACTGTTGCCCGTGTATCCACAAACGCCGCCGCGCAGGACCTTTTGCGTCGCCCCGTCGCACCGCACCGCGGCGCTGCAATAGTTGGCGCGCTCTTCAAAGTGTCGCCTGTGTCGCCGAATGTTTCCTCTCGCGACAAACTGGTAAAGTTTGTGGCAATACCCCATCAAATCTCCCCCCTCCTCCCCGCACCCTCAAACCATTAATTAGTAGCGAGGATCTGTGGGAGACTGCCCTGCGCAGCTTCGATCCCACCCTACAGGACCGAGTCCTGAGGTGGGCTGAGATAGCGGAGGCTAGTACGACTGGTAGGCGGACGTACGAAAAAGAATGGGAACCGAGGGGCTCAATTTTATTAGTCATAACCACATAATTTGGCTTCCTTGGCTTCGTTTTCTGTTGGCTTTATGTGGTTATGACTAATAAAATCGAGCCCCTCGGTTCCCATTCTTCTTTCGTATTTCATTACGAGGGTCTCGAATCTGGCAGCCTTGATGTCATTAGGTAGCATGCGAGGGTTTATTAGCCACGTGCCTGCTCACGTTCCCATTCACGTGTATCGTGACGCCATCGGGCTAAAGAGGATGTTCCACATCCGCCCACCATGGTTCTGAGTGGCGCTGGCGAACACTCCTAGGGCTAGATCTAGTAAACATAAATACCCAAGTTAGTGGACGAATTGATGGCCGTCGCCGTAGCACAATTGGTAGTGCAACGCACGCGTAATGCGGAGGGTGCGGGTTCGGCTCCCGCCGGCGACAAGTTATCTTTTCGTCCACTTTCATTTCCTTTTTCTTCATTATTTTCTACATTCCAATTTCAACTGCACTTAATTTCCCCGATGCTTTCCTTGGCTTCGTTGTCTGTTCGCTTTATGAGGCGGACGTCTAGCCACATAAGGTGATAGAGTACATAGACCTTCCTCCCCCCTCCCGGCCCCTCCCCTTTCTTAAAAAGGGAAATAAAGGTTTATTCATTCATTAATACAAGTAGAGTTTCGGCTTAATATTCACCATACAGCGTGAAGTTAGTGAAAGTAAGTCCATAGTGAAAGTAAGTCCTATCAAGAATATGTTGCCCTCATTTTACTCAATGTTCCCTGTTTTATTGTTTTTTCACTCATTGTTCCCTGTTTTATTGTTTTCTGTTTATTCGTTGTGCCTACTTGCCATCACATCCAGCGTGGCCTAGTGGGTATGAGTCATGATTTGAGGCCACAACGGTCAGCGAAAGCAGATCTGTCACGAGTTGCATGCTGCGCGTGCGCTCTATGTTCCGTACACGTCAGCCGAAGCTTGTGATCATGGTCGTGGGATCGATCCCGAACGTGGCGGCCGCATTCCGATAGGGGCGCAATACAAAAACGCTTCTCTACTTAGATTTAGGTGCGCGTTAATGAACCCCACGTGGTAAAAAATAATCCGGAGTCCTCCAGTACGGCGTACCTCATAATCGGGTCGTCGTTTCGACACGTGAAACTACCCTAGAATTTAATTAATTTATTAAAACACTTTTTTTAATATGGGTAATCTGCGGCTTATGTCGATTACTGGAAGAGGTAGACATCGCTACACACGGCAATTCGCGACGTGCACTCAGCTAATAACAAACACCTACTTACGTTTCAATTGAGGCGCTAAAGAGGAATATGAAGGTGTAATAATAAATTGCGCATCTGTAATATCAGTGCGGCCACTCTTAGCATATAAGAGGAAACATGTAAGCTGCAGAAAATATGCAAAAGCGAAATACGGGTGTCGACGACGCCGGCCGAGTGCCCACACGTGCAGCTCACCATGACGTTGTCGATTTAAAAGCGTCCTTCTTGAGCATAGGTTTTCAGTAGAGGAGGACACCATGCTAAACATTTTCTACAATAGACTCCAAAAAAAAAAAAAAAACATGCCTCGAACAGCGGGCGAATGCGCACGGGGGGGAAATGGAACCTACTTAAGCACCTGCTCGATGATAAACAGACCAAGGGTAACCAGAGGCTCGCCGTAGATAGGCTAGTGCATAAGCAAAAAGAGGGGGGTCATTCTGATGCGTCCCTTCTCCGCGATCTGGCACGGAAGTATCTTCCGATAGGGAAGGAGGAATTACAGGAATGCCCTCAATACGTGGGGAAGGACGCACCAAAGCTCGATGATCCGTTTTCGGAGGCAGATATCAGGGAGGTCCTCCACAATCTCAATGGCAGGTCGGCCCCTGGGCCGGATGGCATAACCAACCGGGTCTTGAGGAACCTAGACGACCGGTCCATTAGCACCATTACGAAGGAAATCAACAGGGTATGGGAGGAAGGTAATGTTCCGGACTCGTGGAAGCAGGCGACGGTGGTACTGATTCCTAAGCCTGGAAAGCCCCCAAGCCTGGACAACCTCCGGCCCATTTCACTCACGTCATGTTTAGGTAAAGTTGCCGAGCACGCTATACACAATAGGATCTCAAAACACATAGAGCGCGAGGGTTTGTTCCCGTACAATATAGTAGGGTTTAGACCATCACTTTCTACGCAAGACGTCATGCTACTGCTTAAAAGACAGGTTATTGACAACAGGACTAGAGACGTCAGGGGAATTCTCGCACTAGATTTGACCAAAGCCTTCGACACCGTGTCGCACAACTTCATCTTAAATGAGATTTCTGCATTGAACTTGGGAGGTAGATTTTTCGCGTTTGTGGAGTCCTTCCTGAGGGGCAGGACGGCGGTCGTCAAAGTGGGGCAGACCAAATCAGAACCATTCGCGCTAGGAAACAGAGGCACACCACAAGGGGCGGTGATCTCGCCCCTCCTGTTTAACATTGCAATGCACGGGCTCTCGAAGCGGCTGGCCGCCGTGCCAAATGTGGGACACGCGCTGTACGCCGATGACATTACGATCTGGTGCCCGGGAGGCTCGGAGGCGGCTGTGGAACAGGCGCTCCAGGAGGCCTTGGATGTGACCGAGTCCTTTCTGGAGGGCACGGGTCTCCGACTCTCCCCGACCAAGTCAGAGCTCATGTTATACAGACCGGCAAGGCAGGGGGTTCGGGGGCTCGTGCCGCTCGAGCAGATCCCCATAGATGTGTACACGCGGGACGGCCAGAAGATCCCCAGGGTGAATTCGATCAGAATTCTAGGATTGTTGCTCGATGCCAGGGGCTGTAATGCCAAAACCATTGCGCATCTGACCGCCAAAACCGAGAATATCCTCAGATTAATCATGAGAGTCTCCAATAAGAAGGGGGGCCTAGGCGAGGACAACCTACTTAGGGCGCATCACGCTTTTCTTATGAGCCACATCAACTATGTGGTTTCGGCCCTGCAGTGGACTAAGACTGAAAGGGACAAGCTTGATACGTTGATGCGGAAAAGCGTCAAGAAGGTACTGGGTATTCCGGTCACGGCGAGCACGGACAGGCTAATGCAGCTCGACGTTCATAACACCACCCTCGAACTAATAGAGGCGCAACAAGCGGCGCAGATCACGAGGCTTTCGGGCTCCAGCGCGGGTAGGCGCCTCTTGGATGCGGCGGGCTTGCGGCCGCGTTACAGTCACAGTGAGGCGGTTCAGCTGGACGAGAGCTCCAGAGGGACCTACGTCGTCGGTCCCTTCCCTAGAAACGTTCATCCACAGCATAATGCGGGCAGGCGAGCAGCTCGTGCCAGGACGATTTTAAAGACAACGGTCGGCCTGGAAACCTTCGTGGACGCAGCTCAATATGGGCGCTCCGGTAAATTCGCGGTCACTGCGGTCAGCGAGAAGGGCGAGCTCCTATCTGCGGCCTCGGTAGGCGCTGTCACGGCCGACGTGGCAGAGCAGGTGGCGGTAGCGCTGGCGATGCAGGATTTTAAAAGGCCGTATATCTACACTGACTCACGCGCGGCCGTCAGGGCTTTCGCTTCGGGAATGGTTGCGAGACAGGCGGAGGCGCTTCTGAAGAGCAAGTCAAGAACTTATTCTGACCCCGTGCATTACATTACGTGGTTCCCCGCTCACATGGGTGACAACGTGCTGCCGGGCCGTCCGAATCCCAATGAGATTGCTCACCGCCGTGCGCGAGAATTCACGCGCCGCGACGGCGGTGAGGCTTCATTGGATCCGGAGGAGCTCGGCCACAGCGACCCGTTAGTAACATTTCATGAAATCGTCTCCCACTATAAAGAGCAACGCAGGCGCTTCCCGCCTCCACACCCAAATCTATGTAGAGCTCAATCAATCACGCTTAGGATGCTTCAGACGAGGTCATATCCCTCGCGAGGTTTCCTAAGCAGGATTAATACAGAAATTGACCCACAGTGCCCGGATTGTGGGGAGGTGTTTAGCACTCTAGCACATATGCTCTGGCAGTGTCCTGCGTTACGGGATACGTCACTCACCAGCGAACAGGACTGGGACGAGGCCATCTCAAGTACGGAACTCAAGTTCCAGTCCATGGCCGTCCAGAGGGCCCGTGAAAGAGCGGAGAGGCTTGGCCTCCCGATTCCGACATGGGAGCAGCCAGCGGCGAGCCGGGGGCCCCAGCGGGTCTCCACCGGCTAGTCCCTCAGGACCTCAATAAAAGTTCATTGTCTGTCTGTCTGCCTCGAACAGCTATTATGCAGATGAGCATTAAGTACTCTAGTACGAGACAACATGTAAGCAAATTTGAAACAGTACAAACAAATGCTGTAAGGTTAGTTTTTTGTTTTTAATAAGTACGGACTTACAGACTCGTCATTCCATCTGCTTAATAACGTTGGCATTCTAACGCTACAACACCGATCCAAACCAGCGCGACTAAAAATGTTTCATTTACTTTGTTACAAGATAAATGTCGACACTTCCAGACGCGGATATTATTTGCATACAAAACCAACAAACAGATCGTGAACAGTCTCATACACTTACCGAATATTCTTTCAGCACTAACCGTTTCAAGTATACATTTTCCCTCTCGCAATGAGAGACTGGAGCTTGCTGAATCTCGCTGTTCCTAACGAGCTATCACTGAGAAAGTTTGTTACAATGGTTGAAGATCACCTGTTGGCTTTCAGGTACTCTGATTGCCATTGTGGGTTGTGGTGATGGTGTAGCAGCAGGCGGGGTATAGCCTGGCATGATTGAATTGTTCCGCCGGAGCATCCCTTACATTTTTAGCAAGGGTGTGTCACCAGACGTTGTTCAACTACGTGTCTCGAAATAAAGATAATCAAAAGTCGTAGAACTCTCTTCCTGATTACTGCGAGTGCTTCAGGGAACACTACATATTCATAGTTCGCGTGTGTAAGACCTTTCTTTTGTAGACTGTGAAGCAACGTCATTCTTTCCTCATCAAATTTCGGGCATAACCAGATAAAGTGTTCCACATCGCCGATCCCATCACACGTAGCACAAAGCGGGGAAGTGGATCGTCCAGTATTAAACAACCGGCACTATGAAGTTTATGTTTTAAATTATAGCGCGCATGTCCTTTCTTTGTAGTTAGTGCACAGATGTGTCGCATAATCACTCTCGACACTTCTCATTTCGTAGCCACAAGATATCTGAAAGTTCTGTCACATTTGTCTGCCTTATAGATGTTTTTTTTTTTCGTTGTGCACCTTTTTGGTTGTTCAAATCGTATAGATTTTTGTAGTTAAGGATATTTTCATCGTTGTAGTTATTATAATTGAAACTGATGCTTTTATTTCAAATTGTTCTGATATGATTGCATATTAACATGTTTAGTTATTGCGTAATTAACATTTATAGATACCATGTTTTATGTGCACCAAGTTTCTCTTCCTTTGGTGCTTTCGTTCTTTCGACAGGCCAGACGTTTTCATGGCGTGTAGAGAAAGCAACGTGATCGACATTGACTGAGCTGTATGCAACGAAACAGGCGATCAAGTACATCTTACAGTAACTTCAACAATAATCAACAATCTTCACATACTCATAAACAGCATTGAAAAGCCTTTACACGATAAGCACACGATCAAACAATCACATTTGGCCCATGACATATCGCAGTGCCCTGGAAGCCACTGAAATTTCACATGTCTATAGCATATACCTACACCACTTGGCATGTGGTAACAATTTAGTGGCTTCCAGGACACTGCGGTGTTGCAGGCAGTGAGAATTCGGATGAAGCAGACTGTTAAGGCTACGATCAGATAAAATTTATAAACGTGTTTTTCACTAAGAGGGAGGTTTCAGTTTTGACGAATTGCTACATGTTCACGAAACGAAACGGAATCTGGTCTTCACCTTCAAGTAACTATATTTATTTATAACGTGTTGACCTGGAACTTCAATTAAGACTACCACAAAGTCTACTGCGGCATCTGTAGATTCTATCACCGGCTTCGACTAAACAATGGGCCCACAAACAGACTTATTTTTCACCATGTCCAGACTACAAGTCCATATTGCGACAAATGCGGTACCGTGGAGTTTGCAGAGCATATTTTGCTTGAGTGCTTCGCTTTAATTACCCTTTTTCCTGTCATGAACAAGAGGACATGCCCGTGTTCCGTATGCAAGCGCTTTTCTCCCGAGCCTTAATCGAGCGGCGTTGATACATATGGTATGCCTGTAGTCATGGAGTACAGAGAGTGTTTCTCCACTTAATGATTAAAGACAGACAAGTGTATCCCGCATTCTACGCTACAGAGTTGACTGATATTAATTATTTATATAAGATCTTCGGTTTGATAGCGATCTCATTCTGTATACATTGATTTATATTTATCTCTTTTTTTCAGTCGAGAACCGAGAGAAAAGGACATCGAACAGAGAGAAAGAGGAGATCGACTAGATCGACCACCCGTCGCAGCTGAAGACGTCTCGCTTCGGCAGTGACGAATGGAGGTATTAGTGCTCGAAATTATCTTTCATTTCACATCATCGACCAATTCCTCGTGCCACTGCTGTTAGCGGCACTATAAAGGCCACCATCAGGTTGTCACCAGGACCTTCTTCATTGAACGTGTGGGCTGAACGTCGACATCGTGGCTCTGGCCGTCAGAGAGACCGCAAGGAGGCGCGAAAAATATTTTCATATACACGCAGGGAACTTGCAAGTTATTAACATTGTAAATAGAAATAATGCTGCGAACCTTTCAGACCACAATCTTCAGTATTAAAAGTGTAACACCTTATTCGGGCTCTTGAATTACTAGATACATATAATAATGGCTTATGCCATTGTATAGGCGAAAATCTTAAGACACTGTGGCATATTTTGTGCCCTCATAACGGATGACCACCAGATGCCGTGTCCTTCCAGCTGTTTATTTCAAGCAGGAATAAGAGAGTCTCGAAGGCAGGCTCCGAGCATCTAATTCCTTGTACACAGAGTTCCGATTGGCCGAGCTGCAGTCCACACTACAAAATCTAAAGAAAGGAAGCTCGTTCGGTCCAGATGGAGACACCTTGCAACCTTAGACCCACAGGCATTCTGAAAGTTCAGAATGCCTGTGGTGTAGAAAGATGTAGATACCAGCACTTGGTACCTACAATCAAAGCTGGGAATATGAACAGATCCCGATGGCCAAGGTGGTGCCAATTCAAAAACCAGGTAAAGTTGCCAATTTACTCTCTTCATTTCAACCAGTAAGCTTAATAAGCAGCATAAGCAAAGTAATGTAGGAGATTATACAACAGAGGTTACAGTGGTGGCTATAGAAACTAGTTGGATGTTCCCAGAGAAATTGTCAGCCTTTCGCCGTCGCCAAAGCGCTGGAGACTCAATTCTGGATGTACTTAGACGTGTTGAACACGAAAAAAATTGGCAGTCTCACCCGGAGGGCGAATCATTGCAATAGTAAGATTTAGCTTAGCGCTGGAGCTCCTGGAACGGTGTTCTAACAACATGCGCTGGCGACATGTTGGCGCGGTGCAGCACGCAAGGCAACTGCTGCACAACAGACACAGCTACCAGGCGTCTAGTGCGCTGGCGTTGATGATGATGATGATGATGATGATGATGATGATGATGGTGATGATGGTTAATGACATCCTCTTTGAAACGGGGCAGCGACAACTAGTCACCTATATATAGCCTGCATATCTAATCGGGTTTTGATTCGCCTATCGCTGTCCAGCATTTTGCCTATGTGATCTCGATCTTTACTTTTGTCATTAAGACCTCTATCTCTATATGCACCGTTACCTACGCTTACAATGACTTCGGTTCTATCAATCTATTCCCTGCTTTTTTCCCACCAATGCTCTAAACGCCTCTTACTTATCTCGACTGATGACCAGTTAATCCTTCCACTCTCTTTGATTCTGGAAGGTGAACGTTCCTTACGGGTCTCGCTGGGTGAATATTTTTGCAATCCATTACGATGTGCCGAGTCGTTCCCGGGATTTTGTTGCAACTCACAGATACCTCATCCAGCGGCGCATACTTGCTCCAGTATGTTTTTATACTCTCAGGCTCGGGCCTCAAATATGTAGGGCAGTTTGTGTTACCGCACAGATTTTCCGTCTTGATTTCTTACTTGCCGATTTTGTAAATCTCCATGGTCTTTCTTGTTTCCATTCTTTGCATCCCATTTACCGTCTCTGTTTCTTTCAATTTCTTTTTTGATGACCCCTGGTTGTCTATTTACACTTTCAATTACCCTGTAGTACCTGTACTTCGTTGCCAGCTTTGTTGGCCTCTTCCTCCACTCCGTGTGTACGCTTTTAAAGTACAGATATGTGTGTACTTTAGCCATCCATTCCTTTTCATCCAAGTCGTTTAGTCAGAGCTGCCGTTCTCTGGTCACCTGTTCAACGGTCCAACACACCGACCTTTGGTGAGACCAACGCCGCTTCTTGCATCGTCTCATCTCCGCTTCTCCGCGTCGAAACTGTCGTGCGCATGCAGTCACACGCGTGATCTGACCGAACTTGCCTGCTATCGATGTCATGCATTCTAGCTCAGAATGTATTTCTTGGCACGATATTTCCTTGAGTGTTTCTTTCATGGGTTGCATTTCGTTCTAGTTTTATTAAAAGTTTGTGTGCTTTCCACAACAAGCGGCTTTGTCCTCCATTGGGTTCTTGGAGGCTCTGACTCAGAGAACCGCCTGAACCATTAAGCAAACGAACCTGTCCTCACAAGGTTGTCACACAAAACGTGATCCTGGCAGGAATACCGTTGGTGAAAGTGCGTACAGCAGCAAATGGGTAATTTCCTCTGATTCTAAATCAACCTTAGATACCCTAACGCGTTATTTTTTTTTTTCAATATTACTCTTCCTCACTATCTTGTGAAATAGCTAGAACGTCAACGCCCGCGGTTTTTTTGTGGCATTCAGAATGATTTTCAGTATATTTCAAGCCATACTGGTATATTAAGCAATGAAGTAGCAGATGCCATAGCAGATGCCTATCCATAGGCTGTTGAAGCGCATACTTTAGAATCGCTGACACCTGTTGCGTTCGCACCATCGGATGATTGGACTACAAGTTGGGATACAAGTTGAAGCAGTTTGACGGTCGTGCGATGTCGTCTATGTTTTATAGCATTGACCCTCCGCATCACTTCTCTGCAAACCTCAAGATCGACCGCTCGAGGTATAGGGTATAAGCTCTACTTCTTGCATCGTATTAGGAAAGCGGCATCATCTGAGTGCCCGTACAGCAGCAGCACAACGTAAGATTCTACTGAGTACTGTCTCAGTTGAGTGCCCACAACATGGTCAGCAGCGAGATTTTTTTTTTGCAGTCGCGTGAGCACTTTAGACAGGCCTTCCTGTGCAAAATGTGCTTGGACCTTTGGTCGTGCCAGAACAAACAGAGATTAGCTCTTTAGCTTAACGGGATTTTCCCGTGGGCAGTGACTTGATAAATTCCTTGTGAACGGCCGTTTATGTGTATTTTTAATTTCCGCCATGTTCCCGTGGCATGTTCATGCTTGTGTTGTTATTATAGTCTTATAATATTTTCTTCCTTCCATATTCTCCACGACCCACGGACTTGCTCTGCTAGTGTTTAGCTATTTTATTACTGACGTTCGACACTGTTTCGTATTCTTATCTTTTTTGTTTTTTTTGTTTTTGCTGCTTTTGCTAGCTAGGATTTTAGGACTACCGGCCATTTCTGTGTCCAAACTTCCCATGTTTCGCATCTAATAAAGAAGAATAAGGAGCTGCTGATTTATTTTTACATGTTACTCTTCTCAGCAACCCTTTTAAGATGGAACAAACGTGCCCGCGATGACGATGAGGAATGGCAACCGGCATCAGCAAATCAAGTTGAGTTTGACATGTTACGTGTGACACGTGTGACATGTTAATTTTCCACGTGACTCTGGCCAAACGGGTAACATTGCGCCAAACTCGCGCCATCTGGTAAGATTGCGTAACTTTGCCGCGTATTATCGCCGGCACATGTCACTATATGAGGTGCGGTATCGTCCTCACCGTGGGCATGATTTGCGTCCTCTACGCCCGAGGACAGATTGTACCAACTTTTTCCGCACACGTGCGCGCGATTTAGTGGAAGCTCCTTAATAACGACACCATAATCAAATAATGTAGAGAGGAAGGAACCACTGACGCCAGTAGCGGCCTCGGCGAGGCCGTGTTGAGGAAAAAAAACATCTGCGCGCTCCATCGTCGTACGTGACCGATCAGGTCGAAAAAGAAAATGTATGCGCCTTCTCTCTGCTATGCGCATGTGCCACGTTTGAAGGCTTATCTCCATTCACGCCGCGCTGAGCCCTCTCCAACTTCGTTACTGACAGGGGCCAACTCTGCCAAGGATCGCAAGAGGGATAAAAAAAAAAAACAAGAACAAAAAACAAAATTGCCCACATGTCGCCGTGTGTTCACTTGAATTCGGAAGGAAGACGAATGGAAAAAGGACGCGTCTTAAACACGCGCACCTCAGATACGCATCGGGCCGCGCGAAGTTCACTTCTCCGTCTTCCAACTGCCCAGGTCCGCAGGAAGCGCCATGGAGAACTACACAGATTCCGAATCGGCGTCAGCTTTCTTCCGGCGTGACCCGCGCACCGCCGACTGGGCTCTGGTGGGCAACAAGCAGTTCATCGTCTTTCTAGTTGCCGCCTATGTTTACATCGTCAAGATCGGCGGGCCTCGGTTCATGAAGGAACGCAAGCCCTACGACAACATCAAGCCCCTGATCTTGCTCTACAACGCTGTCATGGTGCTACTCAACTGCTACTTCGTCGGTGCATTCTTCTCGAGGAGCTATTGGGGCGGCGGCTACAGTCTTTTCTGCCAGGGCATCGACTTCCAGGCACGGGATGCGCTGACGATGAGCATGCTGTCTCACGTGTGGTGGTACGTTATGGTGAGGATTGCCGACTTCCTGGACACCATCTTCTTCGTCCTGCGCAGGAAGGACTCGCACATATCGTTCCTGCATGTCATCCACCACATCTTGGTCGTCTTCAACGGTTGGTACGGCCTAGCCTACGGAGCAGATGGACACGCTGCCTTCGGCATCATCTTCAACAGCTTCGTGCACGTAGTCATGTACTCCTACTACTTCTTGTCTCTGTTGGGACCCTCGGTGCAGAAGTACCTGTGGTGGAAGCGCTACCTCACCCAGTTCCAGCTGGCGCAGTTTGTACTCATGTTCTTCCACATGACCGTACCGCTATTCGTGAACTGCGGTTACCCTCTGGCGCATATATGCATCACGTTGCCACAGGGCGTCTTCTTCTTCGCAATGTTCATGAACTTCTACATCAAGAGTTACTCTAATCGAAGGAGGCCTCAGCAACGCGAGGAGGTCAAGAACAAAGTTCAGTAATTTCAGTCAGCTGTAAGTCTGTTAAAAGGAAGCACTCACTTTGCGACATTGCAGTTTTTTTTATTTCTTCTTGTTCTACTTCTTTTTTTTTTTAGCGCAGGCAATGAGAAGTCTTGCAAGGGTTAGTGTGTATTACGGTCGCACAGAGTAAAACACGTGAAAAATCAGCTGTTAGGCGTCGGACTCCGCACTTCATTACCTCCTCCTAGTCCTCACACCTCCTGTAGACAAGCCGATAGAACATGTGACGTGTGGCGTCCTGAAGATTGATTTGTTGAGGTTGCGATTATCGAAAGGATCACAGCTGGCCTTTGGTTTACGCATGCTGCAGACATATAAGTGTGCAGAAAAGGCCTGCATGGGCTCAATGTGAAGCTCGATTTCAAGTACAGTTAAGCGAACTAAATACGAATGTGACGAAGTAGACACGGCAAAAAAAAAAAAAAAAAAAAAAAAAAGAAAACTACGCCTGAGAGCATGAATGCTCACAGCATATGCTGGCTTACACAGTTATATTCCTGTTCATTTTTCCCAAGAGCTCTCTGATTGCAAAGCTTATGTCACGGGGACACATATTGTACAAGCACGCTCTGGCGTTAACTTCTTGCTCTCTCTATGCTTAGCGAGCTCGTTTCAGCAAGGACGTGATAATTAGAATTCGAAAGCAACGTTGTGAAATGCCTTCCTTACAAAGCTGTGCCCGTCATCCCGTCGTAGCGACTGTGATCACAAGAAATATGCAATCAAGTAAGCATCGATCTCATGCAGTGCTTGCACTTGACCATTGAGGTATCTCCAGACATAATTTCGTCATCTTTCTTTGCGCGAACGTATGTATCGTAAGCAAACCAATTTCATTATAGCAGCGATATTTCTTCTACATTGTACGTACTCGGGTAACTGTTCAAGGTTTAAATATATACTGCCGAGTACTGACACTATTCCTACCCTAACGCTCTTGCTTTCTTTCTCACTATCTCCTCGTGCTTATCCTTTCCATTTTGTTTAGATTGTGTCGCCTAGTCAAAGAATGTTGAATGTGAGTGAACTATTTTTTAAAATGATAGCCCACGCAAACCGTACCTTGTGCGCGCATTCCTATCGTCTCACTTGCTTGTATCATGTCAACATTCTAACCTCAAGTAAACAGCTGGAGTGAGAAGTTGCCCGTCGCGTGTCGCGTCTCATTTTCTAAAAGTGTTGGAGATAGCGGAACGGCGCAATTAGCATTACTACGTTTCTTCCTGAAAGCTGGCGACGCTGGCAGAACGCCATTGGCGTCGTACCCGCATTGGTGCCAGGAAATCACGGCAGTGCCTTGCCGAACGCATTTATAACGAAGTGCTTGGGTCTTCGGAAATCATTCGTTGTACAGGTCACTCCGTTTTAAAGGTCACACAGCGCACCGTTCACAATAAAACCGGGACACAATTGTCCCTTCGTTATACAGGTCATTTTGTTGTAGAGGCGTTCGTTGTATATATAGAGGCATTCGACTCTATATATACAACGATTAACGCAGGCGAATTCCAGCCGCACGCCGGCAGTCTGTTTTGAACTTGCGCATGTGATGTTTTTAAGTCATGTACCCGACTTTGTGGCCCCCGATTAAGACTGCATTGGTGTCAAGTATAATATCGCAGACTGAACATGTTCCGTAAAATGTAGCGTACACAGAACAAAGCTGAGATTAGTTGGTCATGTTAGTATTGCAGTAATCACGGAATGATGAAGTTTTTATTCAGACATTACAGGATTACTACAATTTTCATGCGTGCTGAGCTGACTCCATTAACATGGGCTAGAAGTTGAGTACCGTTGGGCAAATCTACTTAAAACAGGAGGTGGGCTTTGAAGTGTTTGATTCCTCGAACAGTTTTTTGTCTAGAGAAACTTCTGGGCCATGTTTCGTGTACCGCCCCTGCGAGAAAACGCAGCACTTGTCGCGGAGGTGTCTCGCACCATTCACGAAGGTCCACTGTGAACCGCCCCTGTACCCAACATTTGAGTAATGTGTAATGCAAAAGATCAAGGAACCGCCGTAAGAGCGTTATTATGAAGTTATAGCTGAACGGAACCGGAAAGTTACAGCGCACTTCTCTGAGAACCAGGTAGGAACGTTCACGGCAACTTGCTGCATAAAGGGCAGGCTAACCGCGTCTTGCAAAAACGTCCCATTAAAGCTATATTAAAGAGCACTGCGTTAAAATGCCATATTAGATAACTACAGCTGATCATGATTCTATACAATAGGGAGTTTCAGCATACCGCGGTTGGTGTATGCTCTAGACACTATGTGCGCATAAACACCCACCCTGAAAGGCAACCCACCGTGCCTCCTGCTATTGCCAGGCCCTGTAATATGTATTTCTCATAATTAAAAATTGAGTATGACGATGTAATTAATGACTGGTGCTTGTTCGCTGTTGTTTGGATGTTTAATATATTCTTATGACTGTTTCCTGACTTGTTCGTGACTCTATCTTTTACGCAATCTTAGCGTAGTATGTGTTTTATTGCTGTCACTGATTTATTGCTTCATCTTATTTTATCCGTTCTTGATGACACAACCTGATTTAAATTGTGCAGGTCGCTCCGTGAGCGTTAGTGTTTGCATTAAATAGCACGTGAGTGCTTTATTACTCCAATTATACAAATTCATGCCGGGTCATTTTTTTTTTATCGCGACATCCTACAGGGTTGCCGTTGTGAACATTCAAGTGACAGATGGTGCGGGAATTTCTAATAGTGCGCAAGAGTCGATCTACCAACTGCTAAATAACCCTTATATACTCCAAAGGGACTGAAAAAAAAAATTGGCGATGGTTTTATAATTGCGCCAATAGTTAAGGGGAAAACATTATTTATGCAGGGGAAACTGCGCATAACAACTGGGTGCTTCTTCCTCTTTCTCCTGGCATGACTAACTATACTCAGAAGTAAACATTTTCTTTTAGGATTTCCTCCTTATTTTGGATTGACTCCAGATAGATGTTGTGTATCCCGCTTAAAATACCCACTGGCACATCATTTTGCCGCTGTACAGCCTCAACACACTTTCCTTGAGCGCAGCAGCGCTGTATAAACGTTATAGTAGAATTTTTTTCGAGTCTATAGTGTTCTCCTTCAGCGGGGTCTAAAAATGGCGATAACGTCATTTGTTCGGAGAGTCTCGATATTTACCATTGAAGGTGCATCTCATCCTTCTAACAGTATGTCGTTACGCCACGGTTAAATTATACTAGGAAATGATAACAGATCATATAAAAGCAAAGAGAAATCAAACCCCATCGGTTACGCGCGCCTCATCCGCTGTGTCGCACTCAATTGAACATTGGACGCCGCTTCGACAGGCAGGCATTCGTCAAGCACGCACTAAAGTGGCCAGCCACCTGACAAAAACGACTAAGAGAGAGAGAGAGATAGAGAGGGAGGGATAACAAGTACCATTTAACATTTATATTACAGTGGACGTCATTTTCACACGCGAAAAACTTTGTGACCGTGCAGCAACTGCGCGACTTCTTCAGTTAAATAAGTGAGCTTGTCTTTGCATTCCAAATCGCGCCATTAATTGCGACAACCAGTTACGCCACCCTTAATAAGTCCTGCAAATGGCACTATGCGTGGGTATTTACCGTCGAAACGAGTTGCGGCGGGCTCGGCATGCAGGCTCGCGGGAAATCAGTTCGCGTTTTCCCTGTGGCAGAGCATATCGAAACAGCGTCCGAGGTCAGTGCGTAAAGCATGCGAAAGGAAGTTTATTCAATTTCCCACGCCCAAGCATGAGGCGAGTATACACACTGCGCCTCGGTGCTCATCGCCTCGCGTGCCTGCTCACAGGCTATATACGGCATGATCTACCGAAACCGCCCGGTAACGGCCGCAGAATTAACAACGCGCGCGCTGGGCAAGGAAGAGTTGGCATCGTTCGCCGTAGTACGGGAGCACGCCGATGTGCGTGTAATGGTGTCGCGATCGCCCGCAGCGCCGAACTCAAACAGGAAAATATTGCACGCCTCTGATCACGACGCACGTGGCGCGTGCGATTGTGTTGTTTATCCCAATTATGGTGCCGGAGTTCGGAGGAAGGGCGGCTGACGCTGCCAAGGTTGTGTCGTTAAAGAAGCGCATATTATTGAGCCGCTGACTCCCGGCACGTTCGCGGAGAGACACCTTGTAGCTGAAGGCGATGGCAGGCACGCGTATAGATACGTATTCGCGCGGCTTTCCTGGTCCAGGACCTCGCGTCTAGCTGTGCGCTCCGCTGACTCAAGCTTGTTGCGCGCGTTCGAATCGATTCTGTACGACGTCCTTCAAAACTATGATTACACGCACACGCTGACTTAGCACTACTGCTCAGTATGCATAGATGGCAGCGGCCGTGAATTTCGCAATTGTGAGCACGTGCTGAGTTACAAGACCTGGATTATATTTGGCGCAGGATTTGTCTCTCCGCTTCGGTTAAAACTCGGTTAAGCAGTGTATAGCCGCTGCTTTTGTAAAACTTGAAAATCTTTTTCAAGTTCCAGGCAGTCAATCTATCGATCAACACACACACACACACACAAATAATAAGCAGGGATGGGGCGGTATTCTCGGGCGATCACTTTCGGAGATACTTTCGCGAGATTTTACGACACTAGCGTCGGGACGCGTACGGTGTCTACGAGCCGGAGCGTGCTGGAATTGTGCCTATAGTGTGCTAAGACAGCGTGCCGCGGGAACGCTGTCGCTCGTAGGCGTCGACGCGTCCGCGCTATAGGCTCGTGAAATCTCGCGAACATGAAAGTAAAAGGGCGATTCGAAAATCTTTGGATCGCCCTAGAATACTGGCTCAGGCCACGTTGACATGCCTGACGATAATCGCAGCCCTCCGCCTCGCAAGTTTCCACCGACGGACAAGGCCAAGCGAGGAGCCACAATTCATAAAGAAAATCCTTCACTTCCTCCTGGAGCGCCTTTGGCGAAACACGTCAGTCTGTTCAGCTTAAATTCGCTCTCTTCGGGTTCCCCTTCCTTCGTTTAAGAATTGAGACCATACGAAGAACGGTGCAAAGACACGTCTAGAAGAATGAGGATGGATGCTGCACTTCTGCACACGTGCGTGCGCGGGTGACGTACATCGCTTGTGATGGTGGTGCTTGTCTAACGTCGGTAACAGCTTCGCTGTACATCCACTTTCACAGGGTGATCTTCAGCCAATCAGACAGTGCGTATATGCGCCTTGTGAACCAATCAGAGCTGACCCGATGGCGACTATGACAACGCGGCGAAATTTTATACTGCCCAGAAAGCACACCGGTCTGCGTCCATGCACGCCGAAAATGCGTTCATCGCCTTGTTCAACGTCGTTCAACACCTTGCCGAAAGTACAGATTCGTTTAGTGTTGTTGTGTCTTTAGAGAGAGAGAGAGAGATTGTGGAGAGGAAGAGGTGCTATTTTCTGCAACCCTTCAGAGAGCACGGCTCAGTGCCTTGGGGAAAGGGAAGGGGACATAAAGAAGAAAGAATGTCGAGGCGGTCCGTGCTCCCTCAAGGGCTGCAGAAGATAGCGCCGACCTTTCCTTTCCCAAACGAACCACTTAGTTGTCGAGGCGGTCACAGAGCCCATGGCTGTCAGTGGCAGGCAGGCGGCGCATTTAAAGGTTCCACAACAGGCCCGTGCCGTCCAGGAACCCGAGGAGGTGCCTGGTGGTGTAGCTGTGGTGCCGGGAGATGACCAGCAGTTGCGGGGCCGAAACCGCAGGAAGGCCCAGGTGTCGAAACGATGTGGGGAGAGATCTTTGGAGTATGCGGGGCAGAAGCAAAGGAGGTCCTCAATTTAGAAAAAAAAAAAAAGAATGTGCGGTCAGAGCGAGAGAGCGAACGGATGAATAAATGGCAGGGAGTTAGTTCTGGTTGGCTACCTTGCTCAGGGGGAAGGAGATGTGGGGATATAAGAGAGAAAGCGTAATGAGAAAGAAATAGGCACACAAATAAATAAAACTTCGTACACTATACAGCGGTTGAAGGCAGCGTTCTCGAAGTTTATTATGTATAGCCCGTAGACCTCAGGAACATCAGAAGCGCAGGCATATGCTTCTGCACGGGGTTCTTTTGGAGGCACTGGCATAACACTTTGTTCTGATACTGGACGATTGTCGAATTTGTCTAAAACGTGCAGCCAAAATTGCACTTATACGAGTTACAATGTGGGTTTTGCGATGCCAGCTACCACTGTGTAAACAAGGCTTAAAATGTCAAATTTCTGCTGCGTGAGGAGCGATGCACTGCTGTTATGCGTGGCGGTCTGTCTAGACAACCTCAAATATATACCTAAGCGTTTTCGTGCTCCACCAGAGCACAATGTTCGCGCTCTCTCGGCTAGTGTAGGCGACTGCGGACTATACTGTAAACATGATGCGCTTTGCAAACCAAATCAAGTTTATTGAAAGGTTTTGGAATTCGATCATGACAGTGTCACAAGTCCAGAATTGAGCTGTTCGACACAAAATTTTGTCTCTCATTGAAGTAAGGTGACACTCAGAAGCAGGTGTACTTTGCAGGCACTTGCACACACGTGAACTCTGAACAACGAACTAGCAGTAACTATAGGTGCGGTTCTTCAAAGCTTTTCAGACTTCTTGAAGTGCCTTATTTCTTGACTTTGTCAAAAAATATACACACATTTATATACGCACCTCCTTATCTTATCATCATCATTCATCGCTCTTTTTATCCCCCCCCCCTCCCCCCTTCCTTCCCCAGTGTTGAGTAGCAGGCCAGAGCAAACTAACGCTCAAGCCGACCTCTCTGCCTTTCTTCAAATAAACCTCTCTCTCTTGTCAGCAACGTTAGGGAAGGCCTTGCTTATAGCCTTGTCATCTAAAGCGTCGGTGACTGGCCTGACAGTAAACACTGTGACGATAGACATCGGCGGCATGACGACAAGAAGGGCGACGACACCGACGACGACGACGACTGAATGACGACGGCACGATGGCTTACAAGTCGCTGACCCAATATAGGTGGAATTTTACGTAGTGAAAAATGCTTTTTGTTTCTTTTGGGGGGCTGGGGGAGATTTCTACAAAGAAACGTGACCAACGCGATGATAATTGTATACAGACAGCTGGTGCGAAAACCGGACGAAGCGCATTTAGCAGCTCTAAATGCCTGTGGACAGGCAAAAGATCAGATCGAAAAAAAAAAAAAAGGTTTCACGGTATAGACTTCACCTACATCAGCAAATGAACACACCGTCAGCGCTCATCTCAAAAGGCACCGTGGTGTAGCTTAGTCTTGTCGATGGAGCAGCGAAATTAAGCACCGTGATCCTCTCCCAAGCATGTATATATAATGATCTACGACTGCGAATAGAGAGGCGGTATGAGGTCTTGTGCCGATTACGCGTTTATATGCTCTGGCACTGTTGGGTTTCTTTGATGTTTGTATAGGGCGGCGTTCTCGCAAAGCAACTAAGTGCTGGCAACTACAGCACCATCGAAATACCCCTTACGTAAACTCCGATCATTTGACAGAGCTGGCTATCCATTTTTAAATGCGAAGCATTTCTTGGCCAACATTTGCCACTTTGACGGTATCTATCTATCTATCTATCTATCTATCTATCTATCTATCTATCTATCTATCTATCTATCTATCTATCTATCTATCTATCTATCTATCTATCTATCTATCTATCTATCTATCTATCTATCTATCTATCTATCTATCTATCTATCTATCTATCTATCTATCTACCTATCTATCTAGCCGCCTACGTCATTGTGCTCTCATGGTCGTTTCGTTAACTTGGTATGTACCAAAATTAGCACAGTATGACAAGAGTGTATGATGAACATAAATAATAGGTTATGACATGTATGTCATGACATGCGTGTCATATAGGTCATGAAAAAGCCGCCTACATCTTGGTGCTGTCACGGTCGTTTCGTTAACTTGGTAGGTAACAAAATTGGCACAGTATGACAAGAGTGTATGACGAATATAAATGATAGGTCATGGCATAAATGACATGCGTGTCATGTAGGTCATGACAATGACCTCGCGAAAAAAGATTAACGCTCAAGAACTGCTGAACTGGGATCAGACAATGGGTACTAAGTGAAGGAAATACTAAAGAATGATGGTAGAAGTCATAGTCACGATCATGACTCAGCAAAAATTACAATGACTCAGCGAAAGAAGATTAACATTCAAAAGCTACCGGAATGGGTTTGGATGTGGGCACTAAAATGAAGGAAACACTAAAGGGTGATAGTGGAAGTCATAGTCATCACCATGAGAGAGGAAAAATGACAATGACTCAGCAAAAAAGATTAACACTCAAAAACCACTGAAATGGGCTAAGACGTGGGTATTAAGTGAAGGAAACATTAAAGGAAGATGGTGGAACTCAGTCATGAGCATGACTCAGCAAAAATGACAATGACTCAGCGAAAAAGGTTAACGCTCAAAAACCAATGGAAGGGGTTCGGGTGTGGTACTAAGTGAAGGAAAAGGCTTAAGTTTGATGGTCGAAGTCATAGTCATGAGCATGACTAAGGCTTTCGCCTTAAAGTTTCTTAAGCGTAGCTAAAGGGACTCCTGAGGACTCATATGACATGAATGGCATGACATGCGTGTCATGTAGGTGACGAAACAGCCGCCTACGTCTTGGCGCTCTCATGCATGGTCGTTTCGTTAATTTGATAGGCGCCCCGCACACTGCTTCGCATTACATCGATTCCCACAGGGCGTGGGATCTGCCGTCTTTTTTTTTTTTTTTTGGGGGGGGGGGGGGGGGGGGCTGCTTGAAGCCAAGGTTTGCTCTGAGGTTCTAACCAAACTACTTATTGCATACGTTATCGACGACATCGTGCCTTCAAACTTGCTCCTAATATATATTTATCACTCACAAGCCTTTGTATTACCTCACATGCCGTCTCCTCTCCTTCTCCTCTCCTCATCGCCTCCTCAGGACCCTTTTGTTCCATCTCAAAAGGCCCGTATAGAACTGTCTGTCTTGTTCACTTTTTATACGGAATGTAGTTGGAAAGCTCGCGTAATTGGCGGACCAGTGGAGGTTCGGCGGTCGTCGTGTTTTTTCCGCTCATAAATAAATACTTTTCTATTCTGTCCTTGTCTTTCGGCCTTGCCTTGCTTGTCCAGCGTCTCTCGACGAGGAAATTCCGCGTTAGTCGCTGAATGCATCTACTGCGAAGTAATGAAATTCTCAACTATCCAAAGGATATCGGAATAATTGGGGTTATGTCCCTCAACGAAGGCGCGCAATACGCGCAGTTCAGCGGAAACGTGTCCCCGTGTATATAAGCTAAGGCCAACAAAACTGACGTTTTTCTACACATTTCGCGTCCGCGGATTAAGCCGGACTTTGGAAACAACTCGCAGATAATAAATTTTGCAAAAATGGAGGACATACGATCGTAGAGAACGGGACGAGAGATAAAGTGGCGGAATGGTTGGCGGAAACAGTTGTTCGCGCGCTATATAGATTCTCGGAAAGCACAGATATTGTTAGTTAAGTTAGTATACAGTAAGTGATTGCGACTACAGTAAATTTGGCACGTGTTTGTTCAAGCTTTCCAGGCCAGAGAGATTTATTAGATTTATTGAAAGTTCGGATTTTGCTGATTAATTGAAACAATAAACCGGTATTTGGGAGACCGTAACAAAGTCAATTCACGAAGCTCGTCAAATGCTTGTTTCTTTAAATTTTTCTTTCAACCGTAACAGTATACCGTTCACACAGTCACTAACAGCACTACGCAGCTGGCCACTGCATATATACTTGGACTTTTTCACTCACCCGCCTCGCGGTGGCTAAGTGGCTATGTGGCGTTCTGCTACTGAGCACGAGGTCGTGGGTTTGATTACCGAAAAATTTTGCCGCATTTTCATGGGGACGAAAAGATTTAGGAGCACGTTAATATAGGAAGCTTTAGCTCAGGGACAAATCCGTTTTCCCTATTCAAATACTTGTAAAACGCAGAAATGATCTTACGAGACAACCGCTGGACTGATGCGAAATAAATTTGTTGCAATTGAGAGCTAAATTTAGATTTTATTTACTGTACAGGATGCAATTATTTGTTTTTCATTTGACTTGAAATTTTTTACAAAGATTCCCGAAAACTGGAGGGTTTCAGAAATATTTAAACACGAAGCATACATCTATCTAACTCAAAAAAAAAAAAAAAAAACAGATGCCGCAGATCTGTGAGCTTCATATGTTCGATAATTTAAAACGGACATATTTGATACACAAGTTTACAGCTTACGTGAAAGTGTTACAAGGTGCACTTGGGAAGAGTGCCACTCACAAATTAATGCTATATTTCTGATCGCTGTATACCAAATCAGTTTTATCCGCTTTAGATTAAGCGCAGTTTACAGAATCGTGATATCGTTTTAATTGCTGAGTTACAGAGTTGTAAACTTAATGCCGAGTTCATTTTCCTTTCTTTTCTTTTAAACCTGCAGTTTTTACCAATTTTCGCAAGAAATTGACTGCTTAAGTCAGGTATCTGCTTCCCACAGTCACTAGAATTTAACTTTTTCTTTTAAATGGCAAACCTCATGAAATTATGGGTGCAGTGGCTGCCGCGAAAAGCGATTTCTGCACTTCCATGTAATTAAATAGGAGCCCCCAAGCTTTGGAAGGTTGAACCATGTGAATAGAAAACCCCTTTTTCACTCTCTGCTCGCCCTCGGATGCGTTACTGCTGCAACATTGTTTTAAGGATGGCTTTGGTTATTTTCTTTCCTCCAGAACCTCTATGGATGAAACAAAAACAAACAAGATCTGATAGTGTTTGATGACCTGGAGAATATGAATTAAGTGTTTGCAGATAAGTAATAGCAATGTGTTCATCCTCGTATATGTTATAGCTCTAAATATTGCTTATGGATGGCGTTGTTTATTTTTCTGTCCAGCATGCAGAAGGCTATTTAGACCCGAAAATAAATTTGCGAGAAGATCAAATAGTCCTCAATTGCTGACTACGACTCAAATGTTTGCAGACATGTGGAAATGGCTTGTCGCAGTTAACAGCGTTAACCGTGCTACCGTTTCAATCCGTTTTGTAGAAGGGCTCATACTGCTTTATATTCAAGCAGTAACATAATCGCACCATAAAACGCCGCTCATATATTGCTTGCTCGCCCCCCCCCCCCCCCCCCCCCCTTCCCGAGATACTTCTACAACTTCACTGGCTACTACCAGAATCCTATAGAACAGCTTTCACCCGATAACGAGAACAGTAGAGAGTTAATTATAAGCGAAATGTTGTTTAAATTCAGCGAATTCGAAATGTACTTCAAGGACCACGGGGCAACGAAAGTATTGATGGAATATGGAATACTAGCTGCCATATTTCCTCACGGTTAACCAACTAGCCAAGCAGTACGTCTTAAGAAAATATTGAAACTTAAGTCAGCAGGAACTAGTAATTTTGCGTGTTTCAATTAGAGCGATGCATATAGATGAGGCTGGATTAAAATGCTGCGAGGCCTCGTAGCTCTGCCTTTCAGAGTGGTAGATTATGCTCAAAATAATTATTTCAAAAGCCACATAAAAAAAGTATAAAAATGCTGTCACGTTCTTTAACAAAAACAAATAAACGGAAAAATGATGGGAGGGCCGGGGGAGATATGTGGCTCAAAGGTTACCGCTGTTACCGCGACGAAAGCCACTAGATAAGATTCGTCTATGGGGATCTTGACCGGCGGAGACCGGCTTTTAGCGCGTCACCTAAGAAATGTGGCCCGGATGCGCAATTTATTATTTATTTATTTTTTAAATTTACTGGTACTGCCAACCCTTACACAGGGCTATAACAGGAGTGGGATAAAAATATTAGCTAAACAGATGTTTTGTACATTGAAAAGTAACACAAGAAGGAACAATAAAATAAAATAACACCACGAGACATATAAGCATATAACAGCATTAACCGCAGAAGATCACATAGAGACAAAGAAAAGTATATTACTTATAAACAAGGATATCTCCTATGTGTTTTGTGAAGAAATCAATTGATGAGGATGAAATGGCTTCTTCAGACATGGAGTTCCATTCTTTGATAGCTCTTTAAAAAAAAACTGTATTTAAAACAATCGGTATGAATAACAGGAGAACGAATAAACATTGAATGACGGTGTCTAGTGGTTTCACTGGAAATTTCAAAAACGTCTGCATACCTAATAAGAGCATGATGATGAATTATTAGGTAAATATATTTAAGTCTTTCATATTTAGTTCTAGCCTGTAATGTGGGTAGTTCTGCCAGTACGCAAAGTTGAGAAGGGGAATCCGTCCGCCGATATTTATTAAATATGAATTTGTCTGCCAGACGCTGTATTTCTCGATTTTTGATATATTTATAGCAGCGAAAGGATCCCAGACAACCTTTGCACATTCAATTATAGGTCTAATTAGTATTTTATATGCTAGACGTATTGTTTCCCGAGTTGCGAATGGCAAATTATACGCCTCAGACACCAGAGCGACTTGTTGGCCTTGGCACACGCGTAATCTATATGGTGGCTTCAGCGAAGATCACTAGAGAAAATCATGCTAAGGTACTTAGGCTGTTCGACTCTTTTAAGTTCATGATTATTAATAAAATAAGAATAGTTTAAACAATTGAACTTTCTAGAGACTGTCATAACACGGTTTTTAGCGGGCTTAGCACCATTTGCCATTCATCACACCATTTCTTTATGTTCTGTAAATTTGCATGTAATTTATCCTGGTCGCCTACTGTTTCTATTTTATTATATATAAAGCAATCATGTGCAAATAGCCTGATGGAAACGCCTATTTCATTCGGGAGGAATAAATAAATAACAGGAATAAATGGGGTCCAAAAACACTGCCTTGAGGTACTCCCGACTTAACAAATGAAATCTGAGACCTTGTATCACTAATTTAGACGTAATGCTCGCGAGAAAGAAAATAGGATGATAACCATTTTGTAATAGTAGCATTTTTGATCTTAACATCAATTTTTCTTAGCAGTTTACGGTGAGATCAAATGCCTTCGCGAAGTCCATGAAGATCATATCCGTCTGTCCCCGAGAGTTAATGGTTTCTGAAAGATCATGGGCTAATTCGATGAGCTGAGATGTTGTGGATAGGCCTTGACGAAAGCCATGTTGGCGGTTAGATAATAACTTATATTCATTTATATAATTTAAGAGATGTTTCGAGATAATATGTACAAGAAGCTTTTAACAGGTACTAGTAATTGACCCAGGGCGATAATTTGCGAAATTGTCAGCACTGCCGCTATTGAGGATAGGAATCACTTCAGCTTGCTTCCACACCTTTGGTAAAAAACCGCTATGAAGTGAAGACCGAAAAATTTATGCAAGACATTTAGAATTCCATTCGGCGTATATCGATAAAGAAACTCGTTAGGGATATCATCGGGTCCAGAAATTTTCTTTACGTACAAATGAAGCAGGAGGTTGAGCACACCTTGTTAAGAAATTTCAACGTCAGCAATAGACGGCCTGTCAGATGGAGATTCAATACTCGGCAAAATATCGTTATCTTCTGTGAATACAGATGCAAAATATTCATTGAAACTCTCAGAAGGAGGATGTCACTTAGATTAGGATACCCTGCTTCCCGAGAATATGTAGCTAATACGAATGGAAAAGAGGAAACGAAGAGGAAGTGGGCATCGTAACTGCCTCACTTTTCAGTATGCGTAACACCTTAAGTGTCGCACGGCCATGGAAAATATACCAAATAACAGATGTATAATATGAGGAACGCGCGATAAAGTCACAGTACAAGTGTTTATTAAGTAAGGAAAATAGGAGGACATAGAGATACAGCATCGGGACATGCTACAACTAAGGCGCATCACGCATTCCTGCGAGGTCTCATGCAGCGAGAATCTATGACTTGAGCTCACGTGCTGCCGTGCGTTTCGCGTGCGTTGTAAATATGCGCGCTTTCTTTATCATTTTCTCTCAGGCTCGTTCATCCTTTATCATTTATTACACCTGCAGTACAGCACGCCAGGGCTGTCGGAGTGCTAAACTTTCTTTTAGGGGCGAAGCTCCTTATGGCGGCACCCGTTCCGTCCCCGTCGTAGCAGTAGTAGTAGTGTGATACCAGTCTGAGAAAAATGAGAAAAAAATTCCGAAGTTGTGTCCGTAGCGCGGAATCGAATCAGGGACCCCTCGCTTCCGAGCGCGCGGCGTTAGCTCAATATACGCCACGAAGCGGACATGGACAAACGCACCACGATGTCTATAAATACCCAACATTAACGAAAGGCCGCGTTTCTAGCGCGTTTCTAACGCGTTTGTGCTAGCGCGTTACGGCCCGTGTAAGAAGCTGGTGTAAGACGCTGTGGCCTCTCCACCTTACCTTCAACGCGTTTCGAACGCGCTGCCCAAAGCGGTGGCAAGTCAAGTTCAAGTCGAGGAGCGTTTATGAATACGGGGGGTATACTCTCTCAGCAGTCATGTGATGGCGTCGGCAAACGCGGTGCACGTTCCGGCATGTGTAAATGGCTGCGTAAGACGCTGTGGCCGCTCCGCTCCCCCTTACTAGAGAGTACTGCACGTTTCTAACGCGTTTGTGCTAGCGTCCCCTTAAGCGGGAGATCCGATGATTACCTCCGGAGCTTCGCCCACTCATCATCATTCACCCCTTGGATATGCTGTGATTTTTTTATCTTTAAGCTCTCCGCCTTTCTCTCCGGCGTTAAGAACGGTACGAATACTCCAGATATTGTTGATATTGTTACGGCGCAACCAAATATTATTAACGTTATTATTATCAGCGAAGACAGTTGCCTAACCTCAACTTCGTCCATAAGAGTGCAACCTAGCACATCGGGAGCAACTAGCAATCCCCTGCTTCAGCTGGTTTGCCGTGACCGATTTACTCATCTTCCCTCGGCGGAGGCGCTGACTGAGTCGCGCTTCCTAAATGGCTGCCGAAAATAGCGCCTCTTCCCCTCCACAATAAATCTCTCTCTCTCCCTCGTAGCTCGGACGTGCACGCTTCGGAAGATAGCGCCAACCTTTCCCTTTCCCTCAAGAACCACTTATCAACGATGCGCTGCCGTGCGTCTACGCTGGCGCTCCTTTTGTTCCGAGTCAAAGACTGCGCTTTGACGCGTCACCGCATCTGCATGCGCTGTACACTTCGCGCGAGCGCAAGGCGTCAAGGAAGCGCAGCAGGACAGAACGAGAAAATGCCCATTGAAGAAACGCAGATATCTCTGCCGGCCTGTGTATAATCACCTACAAGCTGCACTCTGCATGGGGAAAGGGATGAGGGATTGAAATTACCTAAGAGGGAGAGAGAGAGAGAGAGCGGATGGATTAGTTCATTTGCCTTCTTATTCGGGACTTTAACGCCAGACGTAAAAAAATACGTGTAACTAAGACAGCGTCATATGTACGACGTACGAGTGCCAGGTGCGTCGCGCTACACACATGACAAGACAATCGGCAACCAAGCTCACAGCATTAGTGTTTGGTGCACCGAGACAAGGGTGACCAGATGAATTCAAGCCAACAACTCCCAAAACATCCCAGAATAAGAGGCGTCACTTGTTAAGAGAGAGAGAATTGATAGAAGGGAAAGAAAGAGAGGTGAACCAGGCTGAGTCCGGATGGCTGCCCTGCGCAGGAGAAGGAGGGAAAATGCGTAAAAAAGATGAGAAGAGGGAGAAAAGTTCACAGCGCGCTTGAGTGAGTGAGTGAGTTTCACTCACTCACTCACTCACTCACTCACTCACTCACTCACTCACTCACTCACTCACTCACTCACTCACTCACTCACTCACTCACTCACTCACTCACTCACTTATCGTTCTTGACATTAAATGCTTTCTAGCATTATTTCCGGTACGTCGGCTTGCAGCAATAATGTGTCTGTATAAACAAAAGAAGGAACTTTAAAACACTAGTTGTGTGATTGCCCATCAGATAAAGATCAGAGTCGTGCCCTTCGGACGGCTTTAGGAAAGCTATAGATGGCAGGCCCTTTACAGGACAGAAGACCCTGGGACCGTGGTCTTGTGCTTCTGCGATATACAAGGCCACGGACGCGCCGGGGCGCTTCTTGTGGTCCGCCAGCTGATGTGACCGCAAACGATGAACGCTTGTGCAAGTGTGTGGGTGCATACTGTGAACTTTTCTCCACTATCTCTCCTCTTATCATTCCCTCCTCCTTCACCAGTGCACGGTAGCCAACCGGGCTGGTTAACATGATTAGTCAACAGGGTAGGCTACCTGGTTAACCTTCCTGCCTTTCTCTTATCACCCCTCTCTCTTCTCTCACGTAAGAGAAAAAGAAGCGGGAAAGGGGATGGCCAGGCAAAAAAATCAGAAAACTATAGGGGTGTTAAAGCAATAGCGTAATTTTCAAATCGAATATGAATATTAGAAAAATATGGGTATTGAAAGTCAAATAAATGCCGAATGTTTTCCTGCTTCTGAAAGACAAAAACAAACACGCTGTTGATGAATAAATACAGCAGGTAGCAAGAAAGATGCGATTTTTTTTTCTTCATCAGCACACGCAACGTCATTTGCAAGTCCCTTCGACTACAGAGCTTGTAAACGAAAAAAAAAAAAAATACTGTTTGGCTCATAACGGTCACTGTATGCGGCCGGTATAAGCTGTATGGAGGCGGTCCTTTTCTATAGCAGGCACATCCATATAATCGCCGTAGCGCCGTATATTCGGTCACAATCGAATAATCTAAGATTTGGAGCATACATTTCTCGAATAGGATAGAGTCGAAACAAAAGTAGTCGATTGATGTTTAAAAATTTGAATATTGGCACGCCTCTACAGAAAGCTGAGGAATACATTGTTGCGCTAACAGGAAACAAAGACTTAGAAATGTAGGAAACGATCTATCGACCGATCGAAACGATCTCGACCTATCGTTTCCTACTTTTCTTTGTAAGTCTTTGTTTCCTGTTAGCGCAACAATGTATTCCTCACATCTCAACCAACTCGCCCAGTAACAAGTTCTGCTCTACAGAAAGCGATAGAAGGAACGCCAACTTTGTTTGTATGCTCCCGAAAAAGAAAATGAAAACTACACGCGGGCGGTCCTTTGCGTTGGAGCAAAGCGCTCTGAATGGAACGAAGGCGCCGGAGCGCCGTGAGCCCGCAACACGATTAACGGGCGCGCAGTGCCGTTCTGTCGCACTCGCCAGCCCGCTCGGTCAACGGTGGCTCCGGGCAACAACCTCCGGCCATTACGTCACTCGGGAACACCGCTAGCGGTCGTTACCGTGCCGGCGGATTGAGTCTTTTCTTTCTCGCGTACCTGTTTCAGCGTGCGCTTCCCTCTCCCGTCGCGACATTAAGAAACGGCGCGAGGAGGACGAGCGTTTCTAGCGCATCTCGGTCCGTACGTGACCGCGCCGAACACAAAGGGAGAAAAGAGAGAGAGAGGGGGGGGGGATAAGAAAGACAGCGCGTATTTCTCTTCCAATCTCGCGTGCCGCCTTTTGATTGTATCGATGCGTGAGGGGGAAGCTCGCATATATAATTTAAGAAAGCGTCGTCAGAGCTAGCTGTCCGGACGAACGAGGGGTTTCAAGGCACGCGTGGTGGGAAATAATACCCCGTTCAGGCCCTTTCCCGCCAAGCTCGCCCTCACCCGGCATCTCCACGAGCGCCTCGCCTTGGCCCGGCCGAAAAGAAAACAGGTAGGTAGGTGTGAGGGAGAGACAGACAGACAGAGGAAGGGCACTGGGGCTCCCTTGCGAATCAAGGTCACAGTGTTCCTGGGCAGCGGAGGGTCCAGTTCGGTTGCAGAACGGGCCCACGAAAGCCGAAGACGCGATGGAGAACTCGGGCACGGCGGCCGTCGCCTTGGATTCGACGGCGGCGACTGTGTTCCTGCGGCGGGACCCCCGCACCGAGGGCTGGACCCTGGTGGGCAACAAGCAGTTCATCGTGGGGCTGCTCTGCGCCTACGTCTATGTCGTCAAGGTGGCCGGGCCCCGCTTCATGCAGGGCCGCAAGCCGTACGAGAACCTCAAGCCCGTGATTGTGATCTACAACGCCGCCATGGTGGTGCTCAACGTGTACTTCATGGTGGCGTACCTGACGAGGAGCTACTTGGGCGGCGGCTACAGCTTCCTATGTCAGGGCATCGACTACGATGCGCGCGACGAAATGACCATGAGCTTCCTCGCGCATTGCTGGTGGTACGAGTGGGTGAGGGTGGCGGACTTTCTGGACACGGCGTTCTTTGTGCTACGCAAGAAGGAGTCCAACATTTCCGTGCTACACGTAGTCCACCACGTCTTGGTGGTCTTCAACGGCTGGTACGGGCTCGCGTACGGAGCCGACGGGCACATCGCCTTGACCCTGATCTTCAACAGCTTCGTGCACGTGGTGATGTACTCGTACTACTTCCTCTCTTCGCTGGGTCCCGCGGCCCGCAAGTACCTCTGGTGGAAGAGGTACCTCACCCAGCTGCAGATGTTCCAGTTCGTTGTACTGATCGGGCACGGATTGGTGCCGCTGTTCTATGATTGTGGATACCCAATGGCGCACGTGTACATCGGTCTGCCCCAAGGACTCTTCTTTCTCGTTATGTTTCTCAACTTTTACTTGAAGAACTACAACGACAGGAAAAGAATGACTGCACATAATGCCACGAAGACCAAGGCTCAGTGACTCTGCTCTTACAAAAACTTGACCCCTTTTTTGTTTTTTTGTTTACTTTTAGAGAATATATGTATTTTACAATGCTTGTTCAAAAAGTGATTTCTTTTTCTGCTGATGCTTGCAGCTGCGTGGTTGCGAAAGAGTGTTCTGGCTTTGCGAATATCTATATACTACGAGTAGGGGAGCGGCATATTCTTCAGAAATAATGCTACGCCACATATGCTGCATGATTTTTTTACACTTAACTATTCTTTCATGTTTAACCTGATGGTATTGACAGCATGGAATCTCACCGTTGCAAGAGATTCCGTGCTTGCGCTGAACAGGATTAAGTTATTGTAGCTACCACGGCTACCTAAGTTAACTAATGTCGCAGCATTTCCCGAGGCACTCATAAGATTACCTTAAGATGATCTAACTCACTGCTAACGATGATGTGAGACGTGGGTAGTTATCGTTACTGTCAGTTCTTTGTTGACTGATCGATATCATTGAGCAATATATTTATTTATATTCTAACACGAAAACCTACTATTGATAATCAAGTTACCGTCAGTATAGTTATAAAACCGTATCGGTTCAGCATATTAACAAAACTCCTGTGCTTATGTTCGTGTTAAACCAATCTCACGTCGTGGTCAGATTGCGCATTTACATTTTAATAATGTATGAGTTGTGTGAAAATCAACGTGGCGGAAGCAGGGTGTCGAAACGAGAAAGAAAAAAAAAGATTACATTGCATTGAACCTGCTCCGATTTCGTTCCGCTTCGGATAAATAAACAGCTATCACGGTACGAAACATAGAACCGGTTCGGCACAGTGCACTTGACCCTCGGCCTCCCAGGTTGCTGGTAGGCACGCTGCACACACACAGGCTAACGACCACAGTAACCGATGTTTCTACACGAATATCAAGCAGCTAAATTTAATGTTACATTCTGCGGAGCATTGCAAAGGCTTTACACTAGAAAAGAATTTAATTACCGGCCCCACTATAGTCTGTGCGGCACTTGGTGTGGTGCCAATGGGCGCGTCAACCGAACCTTCACCATTTCCAGCGTTCTTATGCAGTTACCAACCCATATCAAAAATCTGAAAGCACATTGCTCTTGAAAAAAAAAATATAAAAGAACCTGAAAAATAACGACATGGCAAGTTTTGCTTTTCACTCGCTCAAGGCAAAACTAGGTGTGTGTGCGAATATTCGAAGTGTCGATCGGGAATCGAATAGTCTTCGCTATTTCATTGGGATTCGATTCGATAATTCATTATTCGAAATTGTATAATATTCGTCTCTTTCGAATATTAGGGATAACCACATCTATTGGACTCTCGAGGAAGAGCGAACGATGCCTCAAATGCAGGACTGTTCCGAATGATTCCACAGCAGGAGATCAGCGTTTGCTGCGCAGAGGCACCAGTTCCTGAGCGAACGCAATGGACAGATAACTTCGCTCAATAACTACCAGCCATTCAATATGAATGCCTCACGTTTAGGCAGCCTATGTAAGAATTTGTTGTCTCGACTATGGCAAAACACTATAATATTAGTTGGCCATTCTTACACCATGATTGTATACATTTAAAACAATGTGCGGTACTTTACACTTCGCTCTACGCACACGGAGACTGCTTTGGGAACAAAACATGATGCCGCTTCAGTTCTGCACAGAAGCGGCGACCGTTTCGGTTGATATGTCCGTATGTATGTTCAGTGGCATCATTCAGTCTCTCTAGGGGCGTAGCCAGAAATTTTTTTCGGGGGGGGGGGGGGGGGGTTCGCCGGCCCGACCGGGGGGGGGGGGGGGGGGGGGCAAGCGTCTGCTTTTCTCTACGTGACGTGATCGATAATAAATATCGGTAGTTTAAGCAGACATGTATATCAAAGATATATTTGTATATCAAAGACATGGGACCCTTCCCCCACCCCGCGTGTGCTTGTGAAGAAATTAAGTAAAAAGTAAAGCAAGCTCAGTAAAATACAGTAAGCACGACAGGTACAGTGGGCGTTTGGAGCAACGGTCTCTCATCACGCCACTGAATGGACCAGTCTTCGAAAACGCATCATTGAGACGACCCGCCCGATCGGAGAAGAGTTTATCATCGTTAAGCGTAGATGGCGTCGTCCTCGTCGGGGCGAAGTGCGTTTCACAAGTCAAGGCCAGCTATACACGTGAAAATGCATGCGTGACCAGGCTATACCTACTCCCATAGCAATAGCTTGTTCGCTGCGTCTTTGCGCTAGAAAACTTAAGTACGCGCAAAAACGGGGAAGGCTTTTTTTTTTTTTTTTCGAAGCTTTCGTCACCCTGCTCCCTCATACGAGAGGGTTGCATTTCCCGTGGTAAGTGCATGGGCCGCTGTGTCTTCCGCTGTGTGCGAGTGTGCAGCCGTCATTTGCCTTTACGTCAACAGATTCAGAATTGTACAGAATATTTCACCGCACAGCATAGATATGGCATGTGTACGCATTTTAAGTAGTGCGTGCAACTCATTTCTGCTTCACTTACGCCGGTGCAAACAGGAAGCGGCCTTGTACCTCACAGAATCTCGACTGATTGGTGTACTAGTTATTAGAGCACTGCACGGGCTCGGGCTTACCCGAAAGCCCAGCCCGGCCCGTGGGCCGGGCCGGGCCGGGCTCGGGGACGGCGTGTGCTTTTTGACCCGGGCCCGGGCCGGGCTCGGGCTTTCTGGTGGTGTGCCTGTAACGTGCAGCGAGTTATTCTCGGGCGTCTCAACTCTGAAAAACATTCTTTTTCGGTCTCGGGCCGGGTTCGGGCCGGTTTCGAGTCGGGCTCAGGCCGGGCTCGGGCCTAAGGTAAAGGGGTGGCGGGCCGGGCCGGGCGGGTAACGTAGATTATTTCCGGGCTCGGGCCGGGCCCGGGTCTCGCCATAAAAGTTTTGATCGGGCTCGGGCGGGCCGCCCAAAGTAAAAATGGGCCCGGGCCGGGCCCGGGCTGAAAAAAATCGGCCCGTGCAGTGCTCTACTAGTGATGCAGGAATGAACTCCGGTCTTGTTCAGTGCATAGTGCACATAATCAATTTCTCAGGACGCGTGAACTCCGACGAGAACTGTCAGCGCCTGCAACAAGAGTTTACTTACGCTGTACTGCGCACAGCAGTAATCCATGCTTGTCGGCTGTCTGTTTCGTTCATTCTGTTGCGAGTCGGTGGAATTTCACTGCTGGCATCAACCCCTTCATGTGTACATTGCTGGTTTGGGATTCCACAACACAACAGCAACTACCAGCCTTACAACAGTAACAACCAGCCTTCCGTAGGGGCGCAATCGCATACAAGAGACGTTTCGCGCGCAGACTGGCTACGTTCACACTTGGGAAGCGGCAAGCGGGCGGAAAGGCCAAAGCGGCCGGAAAATCTTTTCCGCGCATGTCCAAGTTGTTCACATTTGTTTTGCTACCGCCGCTGCCGCTTTCGTCCACATCCATCTAGTCTGCGTACGTTTGTCGGCGTGGTGGTGCTCACTATCGCATTATTTCGAGCGGTATGTTCATTCATTGACCCACCCGTCATCAAAAGTGATCATTTTGTGCAACTTCGCGTGTCATTTGCGACCTTAGGTAAATTCCTCGTTGGCGTTCCGTGATTCTCCTCACACGGGCGCGGTAGCGCTGAGTCACAGGTTGGTGCCTAGGCGTGATTATATTTCTTTAATAGCTTTTATTTACAAGTTGTAATAACATTTCATCATTTCGTATTATTGTCGGCGCCTCCAGGACACCAAAGCGGCAACGGGAACACCAAAGCTAAAACCCGGGCTGGCCCTTGTGTTGGGGCTCGCCAAAGCCTGCGCGTCCTACGTGAGATCAACGCTCCCAATCTATCGTCGCGACGAGAAAAGTAGCCCGCGACTTCAGCAACATAGCGTGCACGTGCACGAATTATGGAGCGCCAACGAGGAATCTGCCCAACTATTGTCTGCCATGGAAGTGGAAGAAGAAATGGCTTTTATACTTCTACCTACTTGTTTTCTAGAAATCGACAATGGATAAACGGAAGACGTGGACACCTTGTAAACGGTGGTGGTGGGTTCGCCTGGCTTTGAAAAAGTGTGAGAAGTTGGGTCACGCCAAGGCTTCGTTGCCGCACCTCCGGTCGCGCGACATTGAATACTATCGCGAGTATTGCTGACAGTACGCTTTAGTACCACTCTTGTCGTAGAGCAAGGGGTGGTTCTTGATCGCGTCGATCAGCATTGCAGCCTACACTTTTGGTGCCATGTTCAATTTTACGACCGGTTGTTTACATGCTAGTGTAGCTTCCGGTCGAGCAGAACGACTTTCCGCCGCGTTTCCGCTTCGCCACAGCGAAAAAATCGGTCCGAGACCGATTTGGCTCGCCGCTTGTTTTTCTGCCTGTTTTGCCGCCTATAGGCGGGTGGATTTTTGCAAGATTTTGCCGCTTCCGACAGCTCCGAGACCAAGTGTGAACGTAGCCTAAGATCCTGCGCGAGCGCGGCCTAACCGGCACCTGAAGGGAAGCGGCGGAAATGTATACGGAAATTTCGACCACCTAGGGTCTTTAACGTGCACCTAAATTTAAGTAAACGGGCCTCGAGCATTTTCGCCTTCATCTAAAATGCGGCTGCCGCATTTGTTGCTTCAGAATGCGGCCGCCACATTCTCGCCCAAAACCTCAGAGAGCGTCAAAGCCTTGACAAACACCGTGACAGTTTTTTCCATATGCAGAAATGACTCGCTGTAAATTACCAACCCAAACGGAAGCGCCCAGGAATGAAATTGTGATATAGTAGCACCGGTTCCTTGAATTATGTCAGCGCGAAGCGACGTGAACAAAGGGTGGGTAAGTAGGGCGGGGGGGGGGGGGGGTTGCGGAAAAAATTTCGGGGGGGGGGGGGGTTTGAACCCCCCCAACCCTCTCTGCCTCTGATCACTCTCTGCCTTGCATTCTGCTAGTTCTTCTGCTGGCCAAAGCAAGCTAGTAGTTGTGAGAAACGACTGATGAAATAGAACTTTCTTTCTCAACAGGCTCATAAGTCATTCTTATCTGGGTAAACACATGTCTGATGTATCTATTGACGTGATGACATTTTAAGAAAGAGATGTTGGCACGCAAATTAGACATTTTAATCTACGTAGCAAGACAACGTCATCATACCCGGAACTATAGTGACAGTCGGAGAGGCAGTTATCTATATTTCACGGCTACCACCTCAAGTGATGCAACATTGGCTATCTAGCTAGTTATGGGCTTAATGAAAGAAAGCCCCTATAGAGTGATGTCTGTTCACACTGCCGAGCTACATGCTCTAGCAGAAGAGAACGGGCACCTATTTATATATCAGTTGATTCCCGGTCACTGTGTTCTACGCGACAATGAACTGGCCGATGCCGAAGCGAAGAAGGCTCTCGAATACTTAGAGCCACTGCTTACGATCCAGTTTTCAAGAGCGGACGCCAACCGCCTTCTCCCAACTCTTATATGAAAAGCGACAAAATAGCTCTGGGGCCAACCCGTCAATCGCCACAGATTTCTCCAGAGACTGCACCCTAAATAGGTTAACATTTAGGCTACCACCAATAATTAAGCGCAGTGGTTCCGGTCTTCTGCACAAGTGTTTACACATCGCTAAGTGCACTTACTGAACTCAGTCTCCACACTGTGAGCTCTGCCGCGTGCATGCGTCTACACAGCATGGGCTGTGTGTGTCTTCCTTCGTTACATGGAAGATCGGCAGATGTTAACAGATGTTCTTGCCCGTCTCGACAGACAACCGTTGTCAGAGAACGCTATATTTGGGGCCTGGCGTAACGTAAACTTGGCAAAATATACTTTTCAGACAACCTGGGCCTTACGGCCTTACTTGAATTTATTAGAAGTACGTGCCTGGACTCTAGGATATTTCTTTCTTTCCTTGTTCCCCTTCCGCCAGCGCAAAATAACTTTCTTTTCATTATTTTTTTTATCTCTCTCTCTCTTATACACACGCGAACAGATTTTGCATGGGAAGCGAGGTTGTGGGGCAGTGAATGTACGACGCAACGACATCGCAACTTAGTGGTAGAGGCTAATTTCACCTAGTTTAGTATAAATGAGAATAGCGACATAGATTGACTCCATGCTTGAACTGTGTCAGTCGGAAGCGTTCACCACTTTATTTATTTTCTTCTGAAGGGGGTGAGGGGGGTTAGGGGGGGGGGTGAGGGGGGCTCCCTGGCTCAGTTCCGACGAAAAAATTCCGGTTCGCGTGCTGTTCTAGCTTCGGGTTTGGTTCCAGACCACGGGTGGAAGTAGAAAAATTAGGCGTGTGCTCCCCTGTATAAGTTTCCAACCACCTCATTATAGCATCGTTTTATAACCAGGTGGAGGACAACTTCGTTTAAGGGCTTGTCAAGAAGATACAACGAGAACGTCAGGATGAAAACAGACGGTCATTTATCTCTTAACGTAGTCAGCGCACCATTTCCCCTTAAACTCGAGAGAAAAATCGCCTTTAACTCACGAGACGTTCTGTGTTCCCACTTTAACTTATAGTTAAAATATTTTGTTAGTAGTGACCCGTGTGAGTGGCGTAGACGTGGGCAGAGCGGCGTGCCACTAGAGTCGAGATATATGCCGGAGCTGACTTTTGCATGAACGCGAAATGCCACAAAGTAGCAAGTTGAATGCTTTACAAACCGCGCTCCTGATGCCGAACGTTTCTAGCCTCTCAATACCTGTCACACTGCTCTATCGACGCCCTCAAGGTCTCCATGCCTGTTTACCGCCGAGTTCGCTGAACGAGGGACGCAATCTTACTGACAAATCAATGTTTTTCGTTGTACCGTCTCGCTGCTTCTCAGCGAATAGGAAACACAGAGGAGCTCCGTGCGGTGCGTCGCGTTAAGGTCACAAATGTCCGTGATTTGCAGGCGACGCTGGCATTCGACCCCGATCATAGTTCGTTATTTTTATGCGGTACACCTCGCACCAGGAATAGAAAAGGCGACACGCCTAATTAGCCACAGTTGGGAGTCCCACAAGTAGACAGATTTTTGATCCGATACAAACCTTTGTACCATTCGTTTTTTTTTTCTTTGGCGTATCTCCAAACCAAACATCCCGCTTCTCAATCTAACCCGACCAGCCGGGGTTTCTTAGTGGCTATGGTGTTGGGCTGCTATATATGCTAAGCGCGAGCTCGCGGGATCGAATACCGCCCACGTTTGCCGCGTTTTGATGGGGGCGAAATGCGAAAACACCCGTGTACTTATATTTAAGTGCGCGTTAAAGAACCCCAGGCGGTCCAAATTATTCCGGAGTCCCCTACTACGGCGTGCCTCATAATCAGATCGTGGTTTTGGCACGTAAAACCCCATTGTTCTTGTTTTTTTTTTTCAATCCAATCGCATGGCACGAGGACGTGTTAGGCAAGTTAGCTAGTACAGGTTAACATATTCGTGTTTTTCTTACTTAGAAAATGAGTGTTGATTTTTTTCCTCTTCCAACGGAAGGGATTCGGGATTCTTTCGATTCTGAAGTTAGAGGAATCTTTCACCATTTGTTTTTCAGAATTTATATTTCTAATCATTTAATGCTGCAAGGCGGAGAAATGTCAAAGCGTTTAATTTGATAAAGAAATAGTTTGGACTGCGCTCGTCTCGCGCATTCGATATCGCACGACTGTGTGCGGTAGAATTAGGAGATCTGGAACTAAATATATGAGTAAATCGACAGAATTTTATAATGCTTTTAATAGAAGTCACAATTCATAGTCCACATATAAAACAGCATTCAAGCTGCGCCTAATGATCGCTATAAGTGAAAGTAAACTCAAAGAGATAATCTTGTTTCTTTTGAAGCTAAATAATAATAACGACGACCGAGCTTGATTTCTTAACGTGAGCTACAACTTCGGAATTCGCACGAGTAAATGACCAGCGCAAGAACACGTTTCTTGTAGCCTTAAAAATTGCGCGAAAACAGGAGGAGGAGGAGAAGGATGGGGGAGGATGTTGCTAACTGTTGGCAGATTTATACTTGCAGTAGGGATGGTGATGATTACCATTTAATGGCATCCCCTTTGAAATGGGGTGGTGACAAATAGTCACCTCGCCTGCTTGATTTAATCAGGTATGCTATGAATGTTTTTTTCTTAATCTAGAATTTTTGTATATGTGTTCTTAATCGTTTTCCCCCATCAAAATCTACCTTGTACCGCTACCTATGACTGTAAGAGATCCGGTCTTATCTCTTCCCTGCTTTTTTTATGGAGGACCTAACATCGGCCTCTATAACGTGGCGACCCAGACGCCCCGCTGGTGACCGCCTTGCCATCGCAAGGAGAGAATTAGACCGCATGCTGCAACTGGGTATAATCAGTCCTTCTAGTTGGTCTTCAGCTCTTTACATGGTACCAAAGCGTGACCCAGGGGATTGGCGCCCGTGTGGCGACTACCGTGTGCTCAACGCGGGAACCTTCCCTGATCACTGTCCACTCCCTCACATTCACGACTTCGCCGCCAACCTATAGTAGGATACAACTTAAAAAAAAAAAAAAAAACAGCAGTTGGCAACAAAGGCACACGGACCGCGCGAGGTTGTGTTATTCCGCCAGCAAATCACAGAAGCAAACAATATCGTCGTCATGCGACCTTTTCAAAATGACGTCGTGCTTGATACGACTGTACTTGTCGTACTTGTACGTTCCATTCTAACAGACGAGTGAAAACGTAAAAAATTACGCGCCTACAATTTTATGTTTGTGTTTACCGCCTTATTTAGGTAACAGGGAAGCTTGAACTACGAACTATTGCAGCCTCGCGGAGGAACAGTGGCTGGCGGTTATGAGAGCGTGGGCGGGGCTTCACTGCAGACTTAAGTTGTATCCGACTATAGCCGGAACGGTATTATTCAGCAAGATAGACTTAGTGAAGGCCTATACCATCAAATCCCTGTCGAGCCAGCGGACAACACAAAGACTGCAACTGCGACACCCATCGGGCTTTTCGAGTACGTCCGCATGCCGTTCGGGCTGAGAAACGCTGCTCAGACGTTCCAGAGGTTTATCAATGAGGTCACCCGGGGACTGCCCTTCGTCTTTGCATACCTCCTGGTGGCTAGTATTTCGAAACCCCGTGCAGCATATCAACCATTTGCGCCTGCTATTTTCTCGGCTCCAGAACCACGGCCTTCTCATCAAGTCCGCAAAGTGTGTCTTTGGTGTCCACGACATTGAGTTCTCCGGGCACAGCGTGACTCCCGAAGGAATCGCACCGTTGGAAAAGAAAGTTCAAGCTTTGTGCGAGTTTCCTCGCCCAACGTCACTGCGAAAGCTCCGTGAGTTCCCTGGGCTGTTCAACTTCCGCCGCCGTTTTCTTCGAAACATCGCCCGAATTATTCTACCTCTGACCGAGCCTCCCAAGACCACTAAAGCTCCATCCGCTCCACTGTCCTGGACGTCCGACGACGAAGAGTCCTTCCAAGCTGCCGAAAACGCATTGGCAGATCGCACCCTGCTGCTTGTGCGTCCTCTACATGTTGCACCAATGCGCCTGATCACCGATGCATCCAATGCGGCTGTCGGTGCCGTTTTACAACAGTTCCAGCGCAACTCCTGGTGCCCACTCGGGGCTTTTCTCACAGAAGCTGAAGCCTGCAGAAACGCGCTACATCACGTCCGGGTCACTATACCTTATAGAGACTGTGGTTATAGGCCAACTACAACAATCTGTGAGTCATCGACTGAAAGACCTGAGAACCGTTTGGACCGATGGCAGGAGCAGAGGAACTGGACTGGACTGGACAAACTTTATTTGGGTCTTGCAGGACGCGCTTAGGGCGTAGTGGGCGTCTCCCACGTAGGGACCGACAGGGAATACCTGGCGGCCGCTTCGTGGGCCTGCTGGACGGCCCATTGTTGTTGTTGTTGTTGCCATTGTTTTGAAGCAGAGGAAGCTCTCTTTTATTCTTCTTCCTTTGAAAAGAAGAAGAAGGCGCCGACCAGTGCGGATGTGGACAGATCGGCTCCGGCTCATTTAAATGTTTTCGGTCGGATTTTTGTGGTTCCCGTGGCCAAGCTGTGCATCATTCGACGCAGTAACTTCAGGGGATCACGTCGATACCGGACCTTTTTCGGTGAGTGATCGTTTTGCCAAATTATTGGAACTTTTCGTGTGGACCACGCCGGCGAGGCGCGGGTAGGCTTAGGCCTACCTCGACGAAGAGGGGCAACATGCCCGAAGTAGAGATGGTGGAGGGAGAGGATATCTCTCGCGAAGAAGCGAATAGCCCTGGTTGGACGACAGCGCTGGGCAGGAACAAGAAAGCTCGTGTAGAAACGCCAGTTTCGGCGGGCAACGCATCGCACGTGGACTCGAAGGGAGGCCGCCGCACGGCAGCCCCGCAAGGCGCGATGAAGCGCCTCGCAGCCGCATCGAGGCTCCCCCGGCTACCGAGGGACCACATACGAATTATCGTCAGGCCGAGGGACGGACTTGACATCAGAAAAACAAGCCAAATTAGGCTCGCACAATCTCTTGCAATGGCGGCTGCTCTAGCCCCGGCAGAGACCGAGGGTGACATCGTTTGCCCTAACGTTGCCCAGAACATTCTCGTCGTTTCCACTCCGGCGAAGAAGAATGCAAATGCCTACGCAGGGATCCAACAGATTCGACTAAGCGAAGGATCATACAAGGTGGCGGCATATATGGCGGCCCCCGATAACACCTGTAAAGGAGTCATACGAGGCGTGGACACCGACATCAGCGAGGCCCAGCTCCACACGATGATTGTCAACCACCGAAATCCAAAGGCCCTAGAAGCCAAGAGGATCAAGAACACCACGACGGTGGTAGTGCTTTTCGACGGCATGCAGGTGCCAAACTACGTCATGTGCGGCGTCAGCTTGCTACGCTGCACACTCTACAAGCGCCAAACCGACGTGTGTTTCGCGTGTGGAGGCCTAGGCCACAGGGCCGATGTTTGCCCCAACCCAAACGAGAGGGTGTGCAGAGGCTGTGGACTCGCCTCCCCACCCGAAGATCACCAGTGCTCACCGAAATGTGCGCTTTGCGGAGGGCCACATCCCATGGCGGACAGAACGTGTAAAGAACGCTTTCAAGTCCCTTACGTCGTGCGACGGAGAAGACGGCGCCGAAAGCGCGCCAAAAAGACTCAGCAACAGCTGGCCCAGGAGGGCCGGCCACGTGATTCCAGCGTGGCAAGTGCTCCCAGGCGGGGGCGCTCCGTCACGCCCGCTGGCCGCCGGCGCAGCTCTCGCTCTCGCTCCAGAGGGCGCTCTCACTCCCGGGTGCGGATCCAGAAAGAGCCAACCTGGGCGGATCGTGCCAAGCCGAAGTCAGCGGCGCCGCCACGAAAGGTAACGCAGGTAGCATTGCCTGAGCATAGGGAAGACCCCAGGGTAGCTACGTTGATCCAAGAGAATGCTCGCCTGAAGGCCGAGCTTCAACAGATGAGGGCTGACTTCGAGTCGTTCCGCAAATCTTACTCCTCGCAGGGCGAGAGACAGCAGACGCCCCCGCCAGGGGAGGCACAGGCGCGCTCGGGTAAACGTAGGGCCTCGGCCCCGCAAGGGGAGTGGGACTCTATGGAGACCGAGTCCAACACCAAGGCACTGGAAAGCATGCAGCAATCGATTAAACAACTTGCTGATAGCATGACTACCCTACTTAAAAGAGTGTCATCTCTTGAAAGTACGCAGGCAGCGCTAGCTACGGCACGCTCGCCTCCGGAAGGCCCGAGCATTGCACAGTCACCTTCAGGCGCTGTAGCAGTGAACCCCATAAGGGAGTGGCTAATTGAGAACAGTAATCATGGCGGGCAACAATAATCAGCTGGTCATGTGGCAGTGGAACTGCGCTAGTTTCAAAAGGCGTAGGGCTCCGCAGCAGCAGTTTGTTGCTTCTCAGGCGGTCAAACCGCACGTAATTATATTACAGGAAACTCTAGGTAATGCGCTAACCTTCCCGGGCTATCGAGTAGTCTCGGTGCGCGAGGAGGGGAAGCGTGGTTTGGCAACCTTGGTCGCAAGAAAATGCTCCTTTCAGGAACACATATTACAACTGGGCAAAACCAGGGCGGAGGTGATTATGGTCGAAATCATCCTCAACAGCTGACTCAAAAACAGCGTTTTCATCCTGAATGTCTACAGCTCGCCATCGGACAACCGGCAGGCGTTCGCTTCTATCATGGCAAAAGCGGTGGCTCTAGCCAAGGGAGCCCCCATCGTGGTAGCGGGAGACTTTAATGCTCCGCACGACGCTTGGGGCTACCATAGGCAATCCCCCAAGGGTAAAAATCTCCTAAAGGCGGTATCGGACTGTTCGCTGGAACTTATTACGGATCCGCAATACCCAACGAGAACTGGCACGTCGGTGGCTCGAGACACAACTCCGGACTTGGCGTTCGTCAAGAACGTCCCAGGGGCAGGGTGGCAAAATTTACAAGAGAACCTAGGTAGCGACCACTTCATATTGGCTATTACCCTAGTAATCAATGCAGCTCCCCTCAAAGAATTTAAAGTGACGGACTGGGATGCCTTTCGGAAATTGCGAAAGGAGGACCAGGATGAATATGACAGCTTAGACAGCCTCTTTGCAAGGCTCAAGGAGGATGCTAATGCTGCGACCAAGGTTGTCAAAACGGACCTGAGGGTTGATCGGATGGATGCGCGTCTCGCGCACCTCTTAGAGGCCAAGAATTCCATCCTAGCCCGATGGAGGACGCAAAGATTAAATCGCAGGCTTCGAAAGAAAATTGCGCAGCTGAATCGCGAGATTGAAGCATACTCTATTGAACTGTCGAAACAGCAGTGGAACGAAGTATGTTCTTCGGTTGACGGACAGACGAGAGTGGGAGGCAAGTGGAACCTCCTCAAACAATTACTTGATGAGTCGCAGTCCAAGGGAAATCAGAGATTGGCTATTGACAGAATCGTTCATAGCCAAAAGGCAAAGGGGGTGTCCGAAAAGGCCCTCCTGCAGGAGTTAGCGGACAGATATCTTCCGCTGGGCCCTTCCGGGGATGCGGACTATCCTCGTTACCGCGGGGGACCGGTTGAGGAGCTGGACGCACCTTTTACGGAACCCGAAATTCTGGAGGTCCTCCATGAGCTCAACGGGCGCTCTGCACCGGGCCCGGATGGAATCTCAAATAAGCTCTTACGCAACTTGGACGGTAAATCCATCGAAAAGCTCACTGAGGAAGTCAATAAAATCTGGGAGACGGGGCTGGTCCCCGAATCCTGGAAGACGGCCTCGGTTGTGCTCATCCCAAAGCCAGGTAAACCTCTAGCGCTGGAGAACATGCGGCCCATCTCGCTTACGTCCTGCGTGGGCAAGGTGGCTGAACATGCGATTCACAATCGGGTATCCCGGTACATAGAGTGCAAAGAGCTATTTCCACACAATATGGTGGGATTTAGACCTGCACTATCCACACAGGATGTCATGCTCCTTATCAAGAGACAGATTATTGACAACTACACCAGGGATACTAGAGGCATACTAGCTCTAGACCTGGCCAAAGCTTTTGACAATATCTCACACAAATTTGTGCTTGAGGCGGTCTCGGATATGGGGCTGGGACAACGTTTCCACGCGTACGTTAGCTCCTTTCTGAGGGATCGCAGGGCTGCCATCAAGATCGGTCAAGTCAAATCCGAGGAATTTACCTTGGGAGCGAGAGGCACCCCTCAGGGGGCAGTCATATCTCCTCTACTCTTCAATATTGCCATGAAGGGCCTCTCGGAGCGACTCGCCATGGTGCGCGGGACTAACCATGCTCTCTACGCGGACGATATCACCGTGTGGTGCATGGGAGGGTCCGACGCCGGGGTAGAGCAGGCGCTTCAACAGGCACTAGACATCACGGAGAACTTTCTAGTCGGTTCGGGCCTGAGCCTGTCACCGGCTAAGTCCGAGTTATTACTGTACAGACCCACACGACAAGGGGTGAGGAACTTCACTCCTTTAGAGCAGATTCCCATAGCTCTATACACACGGGATGGGCTGATGATCCCCAGGGTAGACTCCATCAGGATCCTCGGACTCCTATTGGAGTCCAAAGGGGGCAACTCACAGACAATAGCCCGCATCACCTCCATGACGGAGAACATGCTTAGGCTCATACTCAGGGTCTCGAACCGCAGGGGAGGGCTGAGCGAGAGCAATCTCCTACGGCTCTACCATGCGTTTCTCATGAGCCACATTAATTACGTCGCTTCGGCGCTGCACTGGTCCAAAAGGGAAGAGGCAAAAATCGATGCACTAATGCGCAAAAGTATAAAGCGAGTTCTAGGCTTGCCTATCACCACCAGCACCGAGAAGCTCATACAATTAGGCATGCATAACTCACTCGCGGAGGTGATCGAGGCCCAGCAGATGGCTCAGGTCGTGCGTCTATCGTCCTCGCGGGCTGGTAGGCGCATCCTGGAATCCATAGGCTGCGGTCTTACGGAGACTAACCAGCGTAAAGTGACTCTACCATCCTCAATCAGAGGTACGTTTACGGTAGCTCCACTTCCAAGAAATGTCCACCCGCAATACAATGTAGGGCGCCGCATAGCTCGGGCCCGTTCATTATTAAAATCGGTTGCAGATAGTGGGGATCTCGCAGCCTTTGTCGATGCAGCCCAGTACGAGCGTTCCGATTGCTTCGCAGTGGTTTCTGTCGACCATACTGGCAAACTCCTATGTTCTGCCTCGGTTCGAAATGTTTCGGCAACGGTGGCTGAGCAAATAGCCATCGCTATAGCAATGAAGGACCCGTCGCGTCCAAATAGATTCACGGACTCGCGGTCCTCAGCTAGGGCTTTCGCTTCGGGCTCGATCTCGCGGGAAGCAGCGGCCATCCTCGGCAGCGAGGGGGCTGCCGGGTTTCACACTATAAAATGGTTCCCGGCCCACATGGGGGCCAACGTACATCCCGATGTTCCCAACGCCAATGAATTTGCCCATGACCGTGCGCGAGGTTTCGCTCACCGCGGCGGTGCCGGCGGATTCGAAGGCGGGGACGCCGGGAGGTACAGGGACTCGCTCCTCACTTTCCACGAGATCTTGACTCATTATCATCTTTCGCGGAGGGCTTTTCCACCTCCTCACCCTAGACTCACTCGATCGCAATCGACGGCCTTTAGGATGCTCCAAACGGGGTCTTTCCCTTCGAGGGGCAGATTTAGTCACTTCTCGCCCAACATCGAACCGCAATGTCCGGACTGCGGAGAGGCGTACTGCTCATTAGCTCACATGCTCAGGCAATGTCCTGCGTTACGCGACACAGAGTTCAACAACGAAGAGGTCTGGGAGGAAGCCCTTAAAAGCGGCGACCTCTCGCTTCAACTGCGGGCTGTCCAGAGGGCCTGCGAGAGGGCGGAGGGCCACGGTCTTCCGGTCCCTGCGTGGGAGCGGCCCGCGACTGCTACCGACTCCCCCTGAAAGGGGGCGTCCAAACGCAGTTCCTCAGGACCTGAATAAAAGTTCTTTGTCTGTCTGTCTGTTCTTCCTTTTTTTCTAATCTGCGCCGAAACATGCGCCGAAGTGCGCCAAATATAAATGGTGGCCGAGGAAGTTGACGATGGCTGCTAGATGGGGCACGCCGTAGTGGGGGATATGTATCCCGGATTAATTTCGACCAACCGGGTTTTTTTAACGCACGGTACGCGGGCGTTTTAGCATTTCGCCCACATCGAAATGCCCGGGATTTGATACCGAGACCTCGTGCTTAGCAGCGCAACGCCAACGATATACATTGCGGTCGACGCAGGGAAAACCGCCAGTCATCGCTGCGTCTCGTCCTCGCGTCGTTACATCGCCACGATCTCACCAAACAGCTCGCATGTGCACCTTGTCGTATCGTATCACTTTTGTCCCATTGGAATAACTTAGTGCCTCCTGTGTCACCGTTGCTGCTCCAAGAATATAAGAGCGACATCTCGGTTACTTTTCACCTTTAGACGTCCAACTCTGGGCGATGAAATGATTGGACGCCCGAATCTTTCGGATGTTTTCGTGTACTAGGGCCATTTTCATGAACGAAATGTTTCCGAAAGTTGCGGGATCATGTTTTTTTTTTTCACTTTCAGTCATTTTATGTAGGTATGTACAATGTGTCGACCGCTGAACGCTGAACTTGCGTGCTCAGATGCCTTGTCTGATCACCCGCTTTCATGAATCTAATAAAATTAAACTTACGGGAGATTTTAATCTGCAGACTATATATCATGGGAGTCAATTGATTACTGAACAACTGACGTCGACTATTCAGAGGCGCTGTTTGATAATCACTACTAATTTCGGATTCCAGCCGATCATTCAGGAACCGACACGTGTCACCACACGAGCAGCAATATTATTGACTTAACATTTCTCAGCAACGACATATCACCATGCGCCGTTTCTTATGTAATTGTTGAAGGAATTTCCCACCATAAAGCATTACCGTGTTTGTTGCTACCGACACCAACACCTGCAATAAAGAAGACGGCCAAAGTGCTTGACTGGCATAATGCGGATCATGTATATAGCAGGTGTTTCTGCAATGTCTTTATATAATTTTTAATAATCACCTGGGACAGATAGCGCACTTCTAGTCCTTGAGCTGGTCTACTCGATGAGGCGGACATTATTTGAATGAGAAATCAAAATGCGCAATGGAATAATTAACAAGAATTAAATAACTAATTAGGTTTTCAACTAATTACCTTACGGCACATATTGCAATATTGCAAAAGAATTCTGTGGATGACCTCATTTTCAAGATATGCGCTATCACATTTGCGGCAAAATGCACTGTCGTTTAAGTTACATTTCTTTTTTTTCAGAACGCTGTTGTAGGCAAAAATGAAAAATTAAATTATAGGGTTTTACGTGCAAAAGTACGATCTGATTATGAGGCACGCCGTAGTGGGGGACTCCGGAAATTTGTACCACCTGGGGTTCTCTAACGTGCACCTAAATCTAAGCATACGGGTGTTTTAGCATTTCGCCCCCATCGAAATGCGGCCGCCGTGGCCGGGATTCGATCCCGCGACCTCGTGCTCAGCAGCCCAACACCATAGCCACTGAGCAACCATGGCGCCTCGCTATTCTATGCATTGAAGAACAGAATTAATTGGACCGACAATGTATTTCTTCGCAAAGTTCGGGAATTAATGTCTACAAACTGGTGTCATCCTGAGAATTCGTTCCAATTGGATCCACCTTGCAAACTCCCCGGCTGCAATACTTGCTGTAAAGTAATAAAAACTGAATTACTTCAGTTTTAAATAATGTCAGCCTGTTTTGAAAATCCAGCTCAAGAATTATAATTATGCTATCTTTCACGAGTGATTAAAAAAATTTACTTTCTCTTCGCAGACACACGCGGTATACGCGTCCTTGACCACCTGGACCACTTGTTGACCGCTTTTTCCTTAGCCTCTGCTGGCTTCGCAGTATTTGTGGACGGTCTTTGGCTGCATGCAGCGTATGACCATGAATGAACACTGCATATCGGCTTATGATCCTATCAAAACAAAGACAACAAGCAAATCCATCCCATTGGTTTCGCTTGAAATCATTCACCCGAAATGAAAAATTTATAATTTTTTACCGCCCATTGGCCCTACACTCTCGTAGGATTCAGGAGCCTTTCCGTACCGTGAAATCAATCTTTCAAAAGACCAAACATAACTACCTAAATATAAAATTACAAACAGGGATAAGATGCCTCAGAAAAGCTGACCAACGTTTCGATAGGAGGACCTGTCTTCGTCAAATGGACGAAGATAGGTCCTCCTAACGAAACGTTGGCCAGCCTTTCTGAGGTACCTTATCCATGTTTGTAACTTTTATAGCACAGTGTGCCACTCCATCTGTAAGCCCATATCTTGATATTAAATATAAAATTAGTCTTTTACAAACACCGCACTCTGAAAATCGTGTCCATATCTTCACTGAACGTTATGCTGATTGGGAATAGCAAAATGTTTTCTCTGATGAGGACAGAAGGGAAGCGAACAAGTGTAATTAATAATTTAAACCTGTTTCTACAGTTCATGAGCAGAACATTTGCCTACTATTGGGCACCAGAACACGATCATCAGTCGTTAGTTAGGTGGTGCTGACTCCTCGGAGGCTGTTATTCTGTCTCTGTTGTTTAACTTTGACACAAGAAAGTCTAGCGGACTATACGGTATTCCTGACACATTTTATAAATGATATGCTCAATGAATGTCAAAATATTTGCTAAAAATCCATGGATAACGATCGAGTGCTTAGATAGTGAAGAATTGCGAAAGGTGTTCCTGTTCTTAAAACGAGGCGATATTACACAACCTCGTAATTACGGACTGATTTAGTTTACTCGATTGCCTCAAATGAAATTGAGCATACAATCTTGAGGCAAGTTATAACATTCACTGAAAAAAATGCTGGCTCCCCCGTAATCGAGAGTAGATGTAAGCATGAAATGATTACCACATGGCGTCTTTTGCAGCCTGTGGTGCACCCACCGCCCTTAACCGCTTTTCCACTTCTAACAGTGCAGCGCGCTCAGCGTCTGTTGCCACTTGTTGTCTTGTCGCGGACCGCTCACAACTCACGGACCGCTGGCGTTCAAAAGAGCATAGGCCACCTCTCTATCTGCCTTTTGAACGTCGCTATTGGAAATAACAAATAAAACTTCCGCGTACTAAAAGTTACAGCTTGAGTGATATTGTGAACAAACATTAGAAAAAAATCGGAAGCAATATTTTTTGTAACCTTTTTTGGGAAGTATCTAGCGTATGTAATGCAGTCCTTTACAAAGGGTTGGGGGCCACTGATCGAATTTTCGTAGCTTTTGACTGGTTGCCCGGATCATCTCGTTTTTGTTCTCGCAACGATGCGCGGATGTTCTCGTTTCAGTGCCCGGATGCTATCGCTTGAGTGCCCGGATGTTCTCGTTTGAGTGCCCGGATCACGGCTTTGGCTTTTTGCTCAAGGTCACTTGAAGGTCGCCGACAACGGGAGCTAAAATCATTTCATGCTTAACAATAACATATACAAAAGCGGAATCAGCTCGGATTTGAAGAAGAATGTCCAGAGTAACTCAATTACTAGAAGCAACGATTGACCTTGCGCTCGTTTAGGCAAACGCCAACAAATCGACATAACTTTTGTTGAGGTTTTTGATGGTGTGTCACACCATAAACTCCACTACAAGCTTTTGTAATGTCCTTGAGTCTGGTGAGATCACTGATTGGTTCACTCAAACGTTCACTCAGCTGTGCTTCTTCTGGTAATAAACTTCTGGCGCTACTAACTGGTACCAGGTCGTCCAATTTGTGAGTGAACCGTCTGGCTTCATTGAGGTCGTATTTAGGGTGACACAGTCCTGGCACCAAGCCTTCTTTATTCTATATATTAACGCTATGACACGCATGCTTGCAGATGACTCCTATAATTAAAAGAAAATTATACCGAACATGGCAGATGAAACTCGACTTTTAGAAGACTGTTTGTATATTATAACTGTTACTAAAAGAAGTACAATATATTTCTTTCCCTATGAAGTTCAGCACACGCAACTATCAACAGTTGAGGAATACAAATAGTTTGGAGCTTTTATTTTATGTGACTCGAAATGGGATAACCATGTAATTCACATCACTAGTATAAAGCCTTGCCAGTGCTCTGTTCGCTCAAACGTTCTCTCAGCCCTGCTTCTTCGGATAATACGCATCGCTGGTGCGTTCTGTCGTTATGCTAGCGCGTAACGCAAAACATTAAGATTGAGTTTCATTAAGTTATATTGCAACTTTGTCGTTTCTTATGTTAAATAGCGCCAAAAAATTCACCTATCAAGAGAGAAAGAGAGAGAAAGACAGGCAGGTTAGCCTCACCTATCAAAGTATATATATATATATATATATGTAACGAACCATACAAGAACGGTGCGGTCTAATAGTCGGGAAAGAGGAAGATAAAAGGTAGTGTTAGGGCGACCATGTTGTTCTACGTCCGCAACCTCCTGCTCGCGTCACACTAGTCGACAGGATAAAGACCTTGCAGCCACCGCATCGCGCTCACATCATCATGCAAGTATGAAACACCACGCCGTGAACCCGAAGCACAGAGATCTACCACCGACACCGACCAGCATTATGACAACACCATCGGAAGCCTTGGACGTCCCCAAGTACGCTGGATCAGTGGACGATGGGCCCGTGGAAGACTGGTTCCGCTTCTACGAGGTCCACGAAACCACTGCATCATGGTCAGAACGGGAGATGGTCGCTAGCTTCGATGAATACCTGACCAGTGAGGCATTTCGATTCTACCTGACCCACATATTTGAATATAAAGAATCATGGAAAGAAATCAACGATGAAATGATCAGTCGCTTCAAAGAATATGATGAAGACCCCTGCATCATTCACCAGCAGCATGCAGGAATTCGAATGCAGTTACGCACAGTCGCAAAATTGCACTAATGAACGAGCTAATATGAGAAGATCGTCGGCGAGTTTTCCTTCCGCGAAGAAGACGCGCAATCGCATGCCTAGCATGAACTTGGCATTCCCAGTAAAAGAAAAGCCACTGCGCATTAAACGATATGCACGCCTATTCGTTCCTTCGAAACACGACATTGAACCACGCTTGACCCCCGTACATCAGTCAACACTATGCACGTCTTCAGCACGCTGCAGCACTGATGTCGTCGTTGCAGCTTCTGACGGATTCCATCGCTCGTCTCGAATGCGCGAGCCACTACGCACTTTCAAGTCACACGACTCTTCTCAGCAGTGCCTGCCTTACACGATTGCGCACGATGTCACGACATCTCAGACAGGCGACCCTTCTCTAGAAGAACATGGTCAAGCCACATCCGCTGCGACATCCTCCAGCGATCAATCACCAGGAATTCGAAACTGCATGGGCACAAACTTCTGTATCAACAACACGAATCGAGAAGATACAGCACCAATCAGTTCTTCTGGTGAAATGAAGCCAACTTGCCTACTGCCAAGACCAAATCAGAATACTAGCATCAGCACCAATGCACGTACCTTTCAAGTCGAAGACAATTTGGAGTCACTTAAATCTAAAGATCAAGCTGCTTCGCGACTCTCAAGCTTTCTTCAGCATACTACACCTCAGCAAACCGCTGCCACTTCAGAAGATTCCCACGCGCCAAGCAGCATCGCACACTCTCAAATTACAGAAGCGTCCATTCTGAATGAAGTCCCAGCAGCCTCAGAAGAGTCTACCGAGAATCCTGACAAACTGCCCTCGCCACCAGACAAGTCTCACAATAAGGAGCAGTACACCAGCTACCAATCGATCCCCACTTTAATTTGCGAAAGAAATCAAAGGCATATTTCCATAGAAGCGCTACCTCAACGAATGTCGCAACATCATCATAAACAACTCCAAGAACAACGGCAGCAACCACGACTTCGAAATAGAAGGCGACGAAGACCGTCACCGAAATTTACACAGAAGCAACAACAAGAAAGACATCAACGCTCAAGCCTACTCAATCCAAGGCGAACTCAACGAATTCGCTGTTTTGCAAGAAAGGAACGTCGCCGAAAGCACCTTCAGCACCACCTATCAGGACTGCTCCCACCCCAAGGATTCCTGCGAGAACGCTATGCACGACGACGGAAAAGACACGTTCACTTTCCCAACATACCACACAACAGAGACGTCGCTGCACA